>NC_039513.1:15725590-15889726 GCF_003672135.1 Ooceraea biroi | reverse complement strand
GGAATTTGCGAGGAGGATTCGAGCGCGACATGGTTTATATTCTTCGGGAGCGGATCTCTTCAAAAGCGAGGGTTCGCTTGCATCGTCCGTCCTTAGAATCTTTGGAAAGAGAAGCTTGGTGACGAAATTTCTTCTCCTGAAAAGGTTCTTCGCATAGGCGGAACACGACGGCATCCCTGTCTTTTAGGTAATATGCAGACTCGCTGCCGCCACTTTGTCACTTTGATCACTTTGCGCGTTTTCCGTTCTGCTTGAAAGCCTCAGAGTGAAATATTAACGTCCAAAGAGTCTTCCCTCATGGAAAGGAGTTGGGAGGAACGATAAAGCTTCGTTAAACTGTTTCACTGCGTTGAAGCAAGCGATATCCCGATACTGTCTATCGGAAGATCTATGTCGAGCAACGACGATCTATTTGTGTTCTAGCTGTCCAACTCTTAGATTCAAGCGTTCCCGTCGTGAATGGGAAACCGCAATCAGTGATTCCACCGACCCTTCCTAAAAACAAAGCTCGGAGCAGTTCCTTGTCGTCTCGGTCTGCACGCCCTGGAGTCAATGGCTGCCAGTTAAATCGAAGATGCATTCGTCTTCAGCTTGTTCCGCCTAAATCTTACTCGCATCTGCATTGCGCCCGGAAACAAGAGAAGTCTTACACAAAGCGCAACCGATTTGTTCTCTGCCACAAGGATCATTTCGTAATGTTTGTGTGAGATTATAAGAACAAGAGTGCTCAAGTACGAAAGCAGTTAGTGATGTTAACGGATCTGTTTCAATTGTTTCGGTCGACACAAGCTGAGCGATTGGCTCGAAGAAGGTGTTGTTCCGCCTTGCGGCCCTTCCTGTTCACCATTCCTTCCTACACGACGCCTGTCGCGAAGAAAGGTAGGTAAGCACGTCTCTCGTTCACTCGCAAAAGGACCTGTGAAAAGTCTACTGTCGTTCTTCTGGCTTAGCGGCTCGGGTACGTGTCGCCGATCGTTATGGAGACTGGCATCAGGCACGAGCACTTGTTGACTCGGGTTCTGGGAAACTTCAATCGAGTCTCAGAGAGCTCTTCACAGACGTTGAAAACTACCTCCGATCGGCTTTTCGGTTTACAGATTTTCGGTGTCGGCGGATCAAGGCGCTGTCTAAGGGGCCGCATCACGCTGACAATTTTTCACCCACGCTTTCCTGGCCTTCCCTGGCGATATCTGCGCTCATTTTACCCCCGGCTGACCGCTTACGCTGGAGGATTCAAGGTGATGCGAAGCTGGCTGCATCTTCGAGCGTTGCGAGCTTGCAGACCTTGATTTTCACAAATCGACTCATGATATAATTCTCGGAGCGGATATCTACGCCTGCATTATCGTCAACGGGACTTCGGTGAGGTGACGTGACTTTCAACCTGTGGCTTAAAATACATCCCTGGGATGGCTGGCTGACTGGTGTTTTTTACCGTGACTCGCCATCCGCCTCCTTATGTTTTCTCGCTCGGTCTGTGTCAAGGTTCTTCAGCTATTCGATGCGGATCGAAGAAGATCTGAAAATTATTGTGCGCCGTTTCTGGGAACACAGAAGGTTCCTTCAGCCTGCTCCCTTCTCTAAACCAATGAAAGAGCGTGAATGTGAAGAACATTATGCACGTACACATTCCGTCAGGCTGACGGAGTTACTCGTTCGACTTCCCTAGTCTCCTCGCAGTTGCCGGATGTCTCGAGTACTCGGCGTGCCTAGCCGAGCGATTACACGACAGATGAAAGTCGCTTTGAACGAGATGGTTTTTCATTCCCGTCTACGTCGAGTTTCTCTCTCAACACCCGTATCAGACCTTGGACACATGACCCGAGTTTCTGTAGCCGTTCAGATTTGGAGAGGGTTTATACTTGCCACATCACGAGTTCTGCGTGAATCAAGTCTGAGCACGAAGCTGAGGGTTGTGTTCAACGGTTCGTCCAGCCTTGCCCTCTGGAAAAAAAAAAAAAAAAAAAAAAAGGGGGGGAAAAAAATCGTCATTAAATCAAACTTTTACACGCCGGGACCCAGTTTGCTTCCTGCTCTGTTCGATAATCATCTTTGAGTGCGCCGTTATTCGTTATGGTCGTAGTTACATGATGTGGAGAAGATGTAATCGTCAGATCGTTGTCCATCTGAAGATCGTGATTTATAGCGAATCCTGTGGCGTTTTCTCTCCGGACGAAGAGATTCAAGAATTTTCAACTGAAACACTACTACGGTCTAGCCAGTTGCTCCCTTTTTAGCCATTCGTACGTTTGGTCAGCTTGCAGAGGAACGAAGGTCACCGGTTTCCTCTCGGAGCCGAAGCACTTCGCCAGAAAATTTAATATTGGATGACGTCATTGGCCGGATGCATCCCACTCTTGCTGGCGCTCGCGAAGTTGTGCATCAACTGGATAGTGATCTGCAAGGGGGCGGGTTTCCGCTGAAGAAAGTGGTCGGCTAACGATTGCTACTATCTTAGGAAGATCTTCCGTAGAAGACCGCTGCAAACAGGAACGGTGGTAGCAACCCGGAGAAAGTCAGTCAACGCTGGGGCTTCGATGCATCCGTTGATGACAGCTTTCATTCAAGGTGGAGTTACCTTCGGTAGAAGTCATCACTAAAACGAATTGCACTTTTCGCTCTCCGCTAAAATCTTTGATCCTCTGGGATGGCCTCTGTCCGGCCACCGTTGTGCGAGATTTATTTCCAGCAGCGTGGGCTACTTGGAATTCGATTGGGACACGCCGCTTACTGGCGATGACGCCTCGTCACTGGCAAGAATATTTTCGGAAGTCCATGTCCTGGAAGAAATCGAGTTCCTCGGTGGATGGCGGGCGGGATCGAAGAGGATAAGCAGCAAATTCAAATCCACGTTTGCGGACGCATCGGAGAAAGCGTACGGCGCCGTCTTGTATTTAAGAACCGAGGATTCTGAAGGCATCCGAGTGAGACTGATCACTGCCAAAACCCGAGTAGCACCCATCAAGCAGATAACTTTGCCCCGGTTGGAGTTATGCGCTGCAACACTTCTCGTTCGACTCGCTTCGCATGTTCGCCAAGTTCTTCAATTGGAAGAGGTGCCCATCCATTTGTGGTCGATTCAACTGTTGCGCTAGGATGGATCCGGGGTCACCCATCTCCTGGAAAACTTTCGTCGCCAATCGGGTGAGCTCGATTCAGACGTCCTTGTCAGGAGCTCTTTGGCATCACGTTCCCGGAATAGATAATCCAGCCGATTGTGCATCAAGAGGAATTTCGCCAAAGGTGACGCATCGACTCTGTGGCATGGGCCTTCACGGTTGCAAAATCAGTCGGACTCCTGGCCATCTTTTTCGAAGACGCTTCTTTTTGTGAACTGCCCGAGCGACGTTCCCAACCTACTTCCCTCGCGCTTTCGACGACTCAGAAGAACGAAGACTACTCTGTGATCAAGAGATTTTCTCATTAACGAAGTTGATTCGGGTTGCTTCGTGGTGTCGTCGCTGGCTGCGCTTCTCGTCTCAACGGAATTCTGAGATGCATGATTCCGACACTCCATTTATTCTTCAAGTCTCAGAATTAGCTGCTTCACGTCTCGGCTTGATTCGGCTGGTACAAAATGGCTGTTACAAGGAGGAAATCGAAGCAATCGGAAAACGAATTCCCCTCTCCGCACGCAGCTCTATCGCGAAGCTAACTCCGTTCTTGGACGAAAACCGGCATTCTCCGTGTTGGAGGTCGTCTCAAATATTCCGTGTTATCTGAAGATCAAAAGCATCCTATCATCCTGCCTGGGGATTCTCATCTGGCGCGTCTTGTAATTGAGGCTGCGCATCGTCGAAATATATTTCTATGTATTAAAATATTTATTCGTATAAAAATATCTGCTTAATATTATTATGTCCTTTATTTTTTAATATCAAAGGCTAGTATTCATAGTCCATTCTTATTTCCAGACGATCTGAAGTAATGTCTTAAGATGCTAATACGACTGTGTGATTGGTTTCAAATATCTTATAATTGTACTTAAGATGGTCTTAAATCAGAATCAACAATGAATATCGGCCAAAGAGTAATAATAAAGTAATAGATTTTCTGGTTTGCATAAATACCCATTGTAGTTGGCGCAATTTGTTCATATCATAGTTTTGTAGAGTCCTTTTTTGAAAAAACTTCAGGCGCGTATACTTGGCGCTTTTTTTGTACCTTTTTTTAAAAAGGCAATTTTGTTGTGATATTAATTAACTGAATGAATTAAATAATCAATGCATAAGGTTAAATTAATAATTTTAATACTTCATTTGTTGAGATTGAATAATACAGTGGACGAAGTGTTGATTGGGGATTATTTCATTAACAGGAAATATAATTTATAACTTAGTATCATTATTGGTTGGTTCGTACTACTACCATTTAAGGTTACTTCTTTACTTGCTGTAGCGGCTGGCGCCTGCAGAGCGGCAGCCGCCGCTACATACACGCTAGCCGGCGTGCAGCGCGAGACGCTCACGCGGCGTAGTTCCGCGAGCGCCGCTAGGCGTCGCAGCGCCAGCTCGCTTACTCGCGCGCAAGAGTCGGCCGGCGCGGTATATAAGACCGCGCGCAGGACCTCGAGTATCTTCTTCGATTCGCTCTCCATCGTGAGCACTCGAGTCGAAACGCTGCCAGAAATACAGCGCGGAGCGAAAGCCAACAAGACCACGAAGGCCGATAGTTCACCGCAGGCCGATTCAAACGGCAGTCGTAGTACCCACTCCTGCCGACAACCTACGACCAGGGCGAAGTATTGGAGCTTATCAACCACGCCACCGGAGCCAATACTCGCGACAGTACCTCGTCGGGGAAAGCCGGTCATTCGGGCCATCTCGGCGGTCCAGATTCCCGCTTCTCGATTTCCTCGGCAACGACAGTAGAGTTCGGCGCCAGCAGGGAGAGCATCGCCAGCACCAGCGACCAGAGCATCTCCATCACCAGGGCCAGCTCCAACACCGGTATCTCCGGTAGCCGAGACATCAGGGTGTTTCTCCACCTTTGAGGACGAACCACCGCCAAGAGTCCGCGAAGACATCTTACCGTGGGCACTACGGAGATACAGTTATCTCCACCACAGCGGACACGACCATCAAAGGACACCCTGGCCGTGTGGGACATCCGAGTCCGCCGTGATACCAGTCCTCGCGCAAGGAAGAGGTCGGAGACACCCTCACCAGGAATCCGGCCGCCACCAGCCGGAAAGGAGAACGTCTCTACCCAGACGAACATCTCCTGGGTAGCCGTCTCCAGTGACGAGTCGCCGTCACGACCACGGGACCACGGGAAGTGGGGTCCCATCCTGGTGACATTGACAAAACCCCACATCTCTTACAGAGAGAGACGGCAGGTCTAACACCCGTCCTGCAGAGGCTACACCACCGCCTCTCCAAGCCGCTTAGGCGGCCACTAAACTTCCACGACATCAGCGCCGCCACCGGCGTTGCCTCCTATAAAAGGAGACTTCACGGCGACGAGCGACGGTAGTCAGCAGCAGCCAACGCTCCTGACAACTCCAGCTCCGCTCTCGGCGAAGATACGGCGCAACTCGCCGTTACAACACTCCTCACCACGACGCGACGGCGTCACGACAACTGTATAAATTATCTACTACGAATATAATAATAAAGAATAAATTATTATATTCGCTGCCTCATTTTCTTCTCCGAGCGAATAAACCAACCACGTTCCCACACTTGCTATGTGCTCCTGTTACTAATACTTTATATTTCTTCATATTGTTAATAGTAATCATGCAATATTCGTATTTTAAATTAGATATATTATTTTTATTGGCTTATTAAAGATCTTTAATATTAAAATTTAAAAAAATAAAAAATAATTAACGGGACGCGAACCATGATATATTAAATTCTTAAGGCGATCCTGTAGTCTTCTGTATTACGACAATATAGGAGACATTTTGAGGAATCGAAACACACAAAATGCTCTTTATTGTTTGTGCAGAATAAAAAATCCTTTTCCACAAATAAAGTATACATAGTAAGACACACCGCGCGACAGGACTTTATACTCAAAACGGGAAAAAGTTAAAAACTTCCAGTTTTCTTATTTTGCTTGTTGACGCACCTCGTAAATTAATTTGCCTAATACGAAAGTTATGGACTTTGTATGCACGAAATCGCTGTCGAGCGGTGTGTAGACACAATGAAGGAATACGAGGATGCTTTCAGAAGTGAATTCAGAAGTGTAAATAAAGAGAGTTTTGTACGCTACTATTTCGTGAATATATTTTTCTGTAAATCGTGACCAAGAGTAAACTGGAGTACTAAATTAGTTCCTCGATATGGTAATAGATGGCGTTGCGATCGTATGTCAATCGCAGCTCGTGAATCGTACGAGCTCTGCAACAGAGATGCCAATTTTCCGACGCTAACATATGCGGCAACGCAGCACACAAGCGAGCAGCCGTATAAGCAATCGGAGAGACTAAATAATATGTTGGTTGCGTTCTCAGGGAAATGGGCGCTGGAGGGGCCCATTTCATTTCTAAAATTTTATAAATATTTTATATTTTATAAATATTTTATGTCAAGGATATATTCTTTTAAAAGATATGTTATTTTTATATAAATATAATACGCACACCACATAAATCCAAAATTTATACAAATAAATATTCAATATAAGTAATTTATTCAAAATACTTGGCCTTGCTAAATCGAATCAAGAGGTCTGTGTTCCATTGTTGCACTAGTTCAGAATTTTTCTTCTTTCTTCTAATGTGCAATAAAAATATTGCCTTTTTCTTACTCTTTTCTTTTCAAATATTTTATAAATTTTATATTTTATATATATCCTTGTTCGGGAACCGGACCACGGTCAAACCAGTTTTGTAATTAGACTTCGATTAAAATTTCGTCGAGTCTTGCGTGGCAAATCGAGCACCAGATGTTTGTCGCGCGCTATCCGGATCTAACAATATTTGCGTCGTTCGCGATCGACAATTGACCTCGTACGGGCGCGAACCCCGACGATCTCGCTCGCACGGCTTAAATCATCACGTGCGATGGACAGAGACGAAAGAGATCGCTTGTTTGGTCGCGTATGCCTATTTTTCTCCACCGAAGGCGACAAAAAAGAGACGTCGCTGTCGATCGCTCATCGAGAACAAAGCCAGATAAGATTCAGCCTCGTTCGCTAACGAATCGTAGTCGCAGACAGGACTCATCTATTTCGTTCAAGTTCGGCCGCACGTTAAATCGTTCGAATTTCTCGAGATCGAGTTCGGAGTGCATCCGTGGAACAACGTCGCGTTTTCCACTGTAGCAGATACGCGCGTTCCCGATCTACGCTCGATATCTTCGACGGACGATACATGCACGCAGATTCGCGTTCTCTCGAGACAATCCGTGACTGGCTTTTTGTTCATTTTTCTGACTGTGTTACAATAAACTTGTTAAACGAACATTCCGCGGAATTAGTGAACTCCTGTCACACGCCCCAGTCCTTGCCGTGATCACCGAGTGGTCACTTTTCACGTCGCACGTTCTCTTCCGAACGGAATCAGCAGTCAGTGCCGGAATCCGACCACGAAAGTTGGATCTCGCACAATCCTGATTGTCCGCATCTTCAAGAATTAGTAAAAGTTATCTGAAAACATATTTATAATCACATTTACAAGTAGAATGTTTACTCTTTCATATAGATTTACATTTTACATATTTTTATAGTTGGCGTAATGTGTTCCCGGTAAAAACTTTTTTATATATCATCATATAAAACTGTACGTAATTATATAGAAACATAAAATTATGTATCAAATATGTCCATATATGTCCATACATCCTTTCTCTTGTATAATTTCTGATCACATGTATGTAGAACAAATAATAAGAAAAATAACTGAAAAATAAGTAGAAAAGTAATTTGTGCATTGTCTTTTTGTAAAATTGTGATTTTGTATAATTGTGAGATAATATTGGGTCGTCCGGAAAGTTCGTACCGATTTTTAATAGATGGCGTTGGAACATGTCTGAATATATCAATGTTATTGAAAACATACGATTTATATACATATGCTTAAAGGTGACATTTCAACGCATCTTTAGGAAAAAAGTTGTTTGAGATAAATTGATTCGTGTCAGTTTGGTACTCTTTTGAAGATGGAAGAAAACAAAGAACATTTTAGACACTTGATGCTTTTCTATTACCGGAAAGGCAAAAATGCCTCACAAGCAACAAATTCGATATGTTCTGTTTACGGAGAAGGCGCTTTAGCTGAAAGAACCGTACGTAAGTGGTTCGCTAAGTTTAGAGCTGGTGATTTTAACCTTAAAGACCAAGAACGCTCGGGCAGACCCTCTACTACTGATGATGACCAACTCAAGACACTGATCGAGAATAACCCGCGCTACACGACACGTGAATTAGCAGAGATACTGAAAATATCGAAAACCACTATCCACGATCATGTAGTGAAGCTTGGTTACGTAAGTCGCTATGATGTATGGGTTCCGCATAATTTGGCCGAAAAAAATTTAATGGATCGCATTTCCATCTGCGACTCGCTGTACAAGCGCAACGAAAACGTACCATTTTTGAAGCAATTAGTGACGGGTGACGAAAAATGGATCATTTACAACAATGTAGAACGAAAAAGATCCTGGGGTAAGCGAAATGAACCAGCATTAACCGCTCCGAAAGCCGGCCTTCATCCAAAAAAAGTCATGCTCTGTGTCTGGTGGGATTGGAAAGGAATCCTATATTATGAGCTCCTACCACACAACCAAACGATAAATGCAGATAAGTACTGCTCGCAACTGGACGAATTAAAGACAGCGATTCAGGAAAAACGTCCAGAATTAGCTAATAGGAAGGGCGTCGTGTTCCATCAGGACAATGCCAGACCTCATGTTTCTTTGACTACCCGACAAAAATTGTTGGAGTTTGGCTGGGATGTGCTACCTCACCCACCGTATTCACCAGACATTGCACCTTCAGACTTTCACTTATTTAGGTCTTTGCAAAATTCTCTTAGCGGCAAGAACTTCAACTCTTTGATCGACATAAAAAACCACCTTCAGGAGTTTTTCGCCGAGAAACCTAAGAAGTTCTGGGAGAATGGAATCTTCCAGTTGCGTGAAAGATGGACAAAGGTTGTGAAACAAAACGGTGCATACATAAGACAATAAATATTTATCGACATAAAAAAATGTTGCCTTTGCATTTTCCTTCAAAATCGGCACGAACTTTCCGGACGACCCAATATTTTATACATCATCATATATAATCGTATATAACATATTTCTATATATAGAAACATGTTATATACGATTATAACATATAACATGTATATACTATATAACAATGTATACTATATAACAATATGCACATGTATATAAACATGTACATGACATATAACATGTATATATATACAGGGTGGCCCATTTTAATTTATACAGTCGATTTTTTAAAAAACTAAAAGAGATACGAAAAAATGTTTCAGACAGACATGTCACGATTTCGAGGGGGACATAAGATGATACCATTGGTTTGACCTTGAATAGTCGTTTGAAGGTCACGCGAAGATCACCTTCAATTTCTTAAATTGAAACCCCAACTTTTTATTGCAGATTCTTATTCTCCATCGAAAAGTAAGTAACTTTTGTCTGAAACATTTTTCCGAAAAATGTCATCTTATGTCCTTAAAATGATCTTCAAGATGAGTTTTGAGGACATTTTAAGGACATAAGATGACATTTTTCGGAAAAATGTTTCAGACAAAAGTTACTTACTTTTCGATGGAGAATAAGAATCTGCAATAAAAAGTTGGGGTTTCAATTTAAGAAATTGAAGGTGATCTTCGCGTGACCTTCAAACGACTATTCAAGGTCAAACCAATGGTATCATCTTATGTCCCCCTCGAAATCGTGACATGTCTGTCTGAAACATTTTTTCGTATCTCTTTTAGTTTTTTAAAAAATCGACTGTATAAATTAAAATGGGCCACCCTGTATATATATACATGTTATATGTCATGTACATGTTTATATACATGTGCATATTGTTATATAGTATACATTGTTATATAGTATATACATGTTATATGTTATAATCGTATATAACATGTTTCTATATATAGAAATATGTTATATACGATTATATATGATGATGTATAAAATATTGGGTCGTCCGGAAAGTTCGTGCCGATTTTGAAGGAAAATGCAAAGGCAACATTTTTTTATGTCGATAAATATTTATTGTCTTATGTATGCACCGTTTTGTTTCACAACCTTTGTCCATCTTTCACGCAACTGGAAGATTCCATTCTCCCAGAACTTCTTAGGTTTCTCGGCGAAAAACTCCTGAAGGTGGTTTTTTATGTCGATCAAAGAGTTGAAGTTCTTGCCGCTAAGAGAATTTTGCAAAGACCTAAATAAGTGAAAGTCTGAAGGTGCAATGTCTGGTGAATACGGTGGGTGAGGTAGCACATCCCAGCCAAACTCCAACAATTTTTGTCGGGTAGTCAAAGAAACATGAGGTCTGGCATTGTCCTGATGGAACACGACGCCCTTCCTATTAGCTAATTCTGGACGTTTTTCCTGAATCGCTGTCTTTAATTCGTCCAGTTGCGAGCAGTACTTATCTGCATTTATCGTTTGGTTGTGTGGTAGGAGCTCATAATATAGGATTCCTTTCCAATCCCACCAGACACAGAGCATGACTTTTTTTGGATGAAGGCCGGCTTTCGGAGCGGTTAATGCTGGTTCATTTCGCTTACCCCAGGATCTTTTTCGTTCTACATTGTTGTAAATGATCCATTTTTCGTCACCCGTCACTAATTGCTTCAAAAATGGTACGTTTTCGTTGCGCTTGTACAGCGAGTCGCAGATGGAAATGCGATCCATTAAATTTTTTTCGGCCAAATTATGCGGAACCCATACATCATAGCGACTTACGTAACCAAGCTTCACTACATGATCGTGGATAGTGGTTTTCGATATTTTCAGTATCTCTGCTAATTCACGTGTCGTGTAGCGCGGGTTATTCTCGATCAGTGTCTTGAGTTGGTCATCATCAGTAGTAGAGGGTCTGCCCGAGCGTTCTTGGTCTTTAAGGTTAAAATCACCAGCTCTAAACTTAGCGAACCACTTACGTACGGTTCTTTCAGCTAAAGCGCCTTCTCCGTAAACAGAACATATCGAATTTGTTGCTTGTGAGGCATTTTTGCCTTTCCGGTAATAGAAAAGCATCAAGTGTCTAAAATGTTCTTTGTTTTCTTCCATCTTCAAAAGAGTACCAAACTGACACGAATCAATTTATCTCAAACAACTTTTTTCCTAAAGATGCGTTGAAATGTCACCTTTAAGCATATGTATATAAATCGTATGTTTTCAATAACATTGATATATTCAGACATGTTCCAACGCCATCTATTAAAAATCGGTACGAACTTTCCGGACGACCCAATATTATCTCACAATTATACAAAATCACAATTTTACAAAAAGACAATGCACAAATTACTTTTCTACTTATTTTTCAGTTATTTTTCTTATTATTTGTTCTACATACATGTGATCAGAAATTATACAAGAGAAAGGATGTATGGACATATATGGACATATTTGATACATAATTTTATGTTTCTATATAATTACGTACAGTTTTATATATGATATATAAAAAAGTTTTTACCGGGAACACATTACGCCAACTATAAAAATATGTAAAATGTAAATCTATATGAAAGAGTAAACATTCTACTTGTAAATGTGATTATAAATATGTTTTCAGATAACTTTTACTAATTCTTGAAGATGCGGACAATCAGGATTGTGCGAGATCCAACTTTCGTGGTCGGATTCCGGCACTGACTGCTGATTCCGTTCGGAAGAGAACGTGCGACGTGAAAAGTGACCACTCGGTGATCACGGCAAGGACTGGGGCGTGTGACAGGAGTTCACTAATTCCGCGGAATGTTCGTTTAACAAGTTTATTGTAACACAGTCAGAAAAATGAACAAAAAGCCAGTCACGGATTGTCTCGAGAGAACGCGAATCTGCGTGCATGTATCGTCCGTCGAAGATATCGAGCGTAGATCGGGAACGCGCGTATCTGCTACAGTGGAAAACGCGACGTTGTTCCACGGATGCACTCCGAACTCGATCTCGAGAAATTCGAACGATTTAACGTGCGGCCGAACTTGAACGAAATAGATGAGTCCTGTCTGCGACTACGATTCGTTAGCGAACGAGGCTGAATCTTATCTGGCTTTGTTCTCGATGAGCGATCGACAGCGACGTCTCTTTTTTGTCGCCTTCGGTGGAGAAAAATAGGCATACGCGACCAAACAAGCGATCTCTTTCGTCTCTGTCCATCGCACGTGATGATTTAAGCCGTGCGAGCGAGATCGTCGGGGTTCGCGCCCGTACGAGGTCAATTGTCGATCGCGAACGACGCAAATATTGTTAGATCCGGATAGCGCGCGACAAACATCTGGTGCTCGATTTGCCACGCAAGACTCGACGAAATTTTAATCGAAGTCTAATTACAAAACTGGTTTGACCGTGGTCCGGTTCCCGAACAAGGATATATATAAAATATAAAATTTATAAAATATTTGAAAAGAAAAGAGTAAGAAAAAAGGCAATATTTTTATTGCACATTAGAAGAAAGAAGAAAAATTCTGAACTAGTGCAACAATGGAACACAGACCTCTTGATTCGATTTAGCAAGGCCAAGTATTTTGAATAAATTACTTATATTGAATATTTATTTGTATAAATTTTGGATTTATGTGGTGTGCGTATTATATTTATATAAAAATAACATATCTTTTAAAAGAATATATCCTTGACATAAAATATTTATAAAATATAAAATATTTATAAAATTTTAGAAATGAAATGGGCCCCTCCAGCGCCCATTTCCCTGAGAACGCAACCAACATATTATTTAGTCTCTCCGATTGCTTATACGGCTGCTCGCTTGTGTGCTGCGTTGCCGCATATGTTAGCGTCGGAAAATTGGCATCTCTGTTGCAGAGCTCGTACGATTCACGAGCTGCGATTGACATACGATCGCAACGCCATCTATTACCATATCGAGGAACTAATTTAGTACTCCAGTTTACTCTTGGTCACGATTTACAGAAAAATATATTCACGAAATAGTAGCGTACAAAACTCTCTTTATTTACACTTCTGAATTCACTTCTGAAAGCATCCTCGTATTCCTTCATTGTGTCTACACACCGCTCGACAGCGATTTCGTGCATACAAAGTCCATAACTTTCGTATTAGGCAAATTAATTTACGAGGTGCGTCAACAAGCAAAATAAGAAAACTGGAAGTTTTTAACTTTTTCCCGTTTTGAGTATAAAGTCCTGTCGCGCGGTGTGTCTTACTATGTATACTTTATTTGTGGAAAAGGATTTTTTATTCTGCACAAACAATAAAGAGCATTTTGTGTGTTTCGATTCCTCAAAATGTCTCCTATATTGTCGGTAATACAGAAGACTACAGGATCGCCTTAAGAATTTAATATATCATGGTTCGCGTCCCGTTAATTATTTTTTATTTTTTTAAATTTTAATATTAAAGATCTTTAATAAGCCAATAAAAATAATATATCTAATTTAAAATACGAATATTGCATGATTACTATTAACAATATGAAGAAATATAAAGTATTAGTAACAGGAGCACATAGCAAGTGTGGGAACGTGGTTGGTTTATTCGCTCGGAGAAGAAAATGAGGCAGCGAATATAATAATTTATTCTTTATTATTATATTCGTAGTAGATAATTTATACAGTTGTCGTGACGCCGTCGCGTCGTGGTGAGGAGTGTTGTAACGGCGAGTTGCGCCGTATCTTCGCCGAGAGCGGAGCTGGAGTTGTCAGGAGCGTTGGCTGCTGCTGACTACCGTCGCTCGTCGCCGTGAAGTCTCCTTTTATAGGAGGCAACGCCGGTGGCGGCGCTGATGTCGTGGAAGTTTAGTGGCCGCCTAAGCGGCTTGGAGAGGCGGTGGTGTAGCCTCTGCAGGACGGGTGTTAGACCTGCCGTCTCTCTCTGTAAGAGATGTGGGGTTTTGTCAATGTCACCAGGATGGGACCCCACTTCCCGTGGTCCCGTGGTCGTGACGGCGACTCGTCACTGGAGACGGCTACCCAGGAGATGTTCGTCTGGGTAGAGACGTTCTCCTTTCCGGCTGGTGGCGGCCGGATTCCTGGTGAGGGTGTCTCCGACCTCTTCCTTGCGCGAGGACTGGTATCACGGCGGACTCGGATGTCCCACACGGCCAGGGTGTCCTTTGATGGTCGTGTCCGCTGTGGTGGAGATAACTGTATCTCCCGTAGTGCCCACGGTAAGATGTCTTCGCGGACTCTTGGCGGTGGTTCGTCCTCAAAGGTGGAGAAACACCCTGATGTCTCGGCTACCGGAGATACCGGTGTTGGAGCTGGCCCTGGTGATGGAGATGCTCTGGTCGCTGGTGCTGGCGATGCTCTCCCTGCTGGCGCCGAACTCTACTGTCGTTGCCGAGGAAATCGAGAAGCGGGAATCTGGACCGCCGAGATGGCCCGAATGACCGGCTTTCCCCGACGAGGTACTGTCGCGAGTATTGGCTCCGGTGGCGTGGTTGATAAAGCTCCAATACTTCGCCCTGGTCGTAGGTTGTCGGCAGGAGTGGGTACTACGACTGCCGTTTGAATCGGCCTGCGGTGAACTATCGGCCTTCGTGGTCTTGTTGGCTTTCGCTCCGCGCTGTATTTCTGGCAGCGTTTCGACTCGAGTGCTCACGATGGAGAGCGAATCGAAGAAGATACTCGAGGTCCTGCCGCGCGGTCTTATATACCGCGCCGGCCGACTCTTGCGCGCGAGTAAGCGAGCTGGCGCTGCGACGCCTAGCGGCGCTCGCGGAACTACGCCGCGTGAGCGTCTCGCGCTGCACGCCGGCTAGCGTGTATGTAGCGGCGGCTGCCGCTCTGCAGGCGCCAGCCGCTACAGCAAGTAAAGAAGTAACCTTAAATGGTAGTAGTACGAACCAACCAATAATGATACTAAGTTATAAATTATATTTCCTGTTAATGAAATAATCCCCAATCAACACTTCGTCCACTGTATTATTCAATCTCAACAAATGAAGTATTAAAATTATTAATTTAACCTTATGCATTGATTATTTAATTCATTCAGTTAATTAATATCACAACAAAATTGCCTTTTTAAAAAAAGGTACAAAAAAAGCGCCAAGTATACGCGCCTGAAGTTTTTTCAAAAAAGGACTCTACAAAACTATGATATGAACAAATTGCGCCAACTACAATGGGTATTTATGCAAACCAGAAAATCTATTACTTTATTATTACTCTTTGGCCGATATTCATTGTTGATTCTGATTTAAGACCATCTTAAGTACAATTATAAGATATTTGAAACCAATCACACAGTCGTATTAGCATCTTAAGACATTACTTCAGATCGTCTGGAAATAAGAATGGACTATGAATACTAGCCTTTGATATTAAAAAATAAAGGACATAATAATATTAAGCAGATATTTTTATACGAATAAATATTTTAATACATAGAAATATATTTCGACGATGCGCAGCCTCAATTACAAGACGCGCCAGATGAGAATCCCCAGGCAGGATGATAGGATGCTTTTGATCTTCAGATAACACGGAATATTTGAGACGACCTCCAACACGGAGAATGCCGGTTTCGTCCAAGAACGGAGTTAGCTTCGCGATAGAGCTGCGTGCGGAGAGGGGAATTCGTTTTCCGATTGCTTCGATTTCCTCCTTGTAACAGCCATTTTGTACCAGCCGAATCAAGCCGAGACGTGAAGCAGCTAATTCTGAGACTTGAAGAATAAATGGAGTGTCGGAATCATGCATCTCAGAATTCCGTTGAGACGAGAAGCGCAGCCAGCGACGACACCACGAAGCAACCCGAATCAACTTCGTTAATGAAGAAAATCTCTTGATCACAGAGTAGTCTTCGTTCTTCTGAGTCGTCGAAAGCGCGAGGGAAGTAGGTTGGGAACGTCGCTCGGGCAGTTCACAAAAAGAAGCGTCTTCAGAAAAAGATGGCCAGGAGTCCGACTGATTTTGCAACCGTGAAGGCCCATGCCACCAGAGTCGATGCGTCACCTTTGGCGAAATTCCTCTTGATGCACAATCGGCTGGATTATCTATTCCGGGAACGTGATGCCAAAGAGCTCCTGACAAGGACGTCTGAATCGAGCTCACCCGATTGGCGACGAAAGTTTTCCAGGAAGATGGGTGACCCCGGATCCATCCTAGCGCAACAGTTGAATCCGACCACAAATGGATGGGCACCTCTTCCAATTGAAGAACTTGGCGAACATGCGAAGCGAGTCGAACGAGAAGTGTTGCAGCGCATAACTCCAACCGGGGCAAAGTTATCTGCTTGATGGGTGCTACTCGGGTTTTGGCAGTGATCAGTCTCACTCGGATGCCTTCAGAATCCTCGGTTCTTAAATACAAGACGGCGCCGTACGCTTTCTCCGATGCGTCCGCAAAACCGTGGATTTGAATTTGCTGCTTATCCTCTTCGATCCCGCCCGCCATCCACCGAGGAACTCGAATTTCTTCCAGGACATGGACTTCCGAAAAATATTCTTGCCAGTGACGAGGCGTCATCGCCAGTAAGCGGCGTGTCCCAATCGATTCCAAGTAGCCACGTCGACTGGAAATAAATCTTCGCACGAACGGTGGCCGGACAGAGCCATCCCAGAGGATCAAAGATTTTAGCGGAGAGCGAAAGTGCAATTCGTTTAGTGATGACTTCTACCGAAGGTAACTCCACCTTGAATGAAAAGCTGTCATCAAACGGATGCCATCGAAGCCCCAGCGTTGACTGACTTTCTCCGGGTTGCTACCACCGTTCCTGTTGCAAGCGGTCTTCTACGGGAAGATCTTCTAAGATAGTAGCATCGTTAGCCGACCACTTCTTCAGCGGAAACCCGCCCGCCTTGCAGATACTATCCAGTTGATGCACAACTTCGCGAGCGCCAGCAAGAGTGGATGCACCGGCCATGACGTCATCCATATAAATTTTCTGGCGAAGTGCTTCGGCTCCGAGAGGAAACCGGTGACCTTCGTCCTCTGCAAGCTGACAAACGGTACGAATGGCTAAAAAGGGAGCACTGGCTAGACCGTAAGTAAGTGTTCAGTTGAAATTCTTGAATCTCTTCGTCGGGAGAGAAACGCCAAAGGATTCGCTATAAATCACGATCTTCAGGATGGACAACGATCTGACGATACATCTTCTCCACATCAGTAACTACGACATAACGATAACGGCGCCACTGCAGAAGAATATCGAACAGAGCAGGAAGCAAACTGGGTCCGGCGTGTAAAAGTTGATTTAATGACGTTCCAGAGGGCAAGCTGGACGAACCGTTGAACACAACCCTCAGCTTCGTGCTAAGACTTGATTCACGCAGAACTCCGTGATGTGGCAAGTAACAAACCCTCTCCAAATCTGAACCGGCTACAGAAACTCGGGTCATGTGTCCAAGGTCTTGATACTGTTGAAGAAACTCGACGTAACGGGAATGAAAACGACCATCTCGTTCAAAGCGACTTTCCATCTGTCGTAGTAATCGCTCGGCGGCACGACGAGTACTCGAGAAATCCGGCAACTGCGAGGAGACTAGGGGAAGTCGAACGACGTAACGTCCGTCAGCCTGACGGAAGTGTGTACGTGCATAATGTTCTTCACATTCACGCTCTTCATTGGTTAGAGAGGGAGCAGCTGAAGGAACCTTCTCTTGTTCCCAGAAACGGCGCACAATATTATTCAGATCTTCTTCGATCCGACATCGAAAGCTGAAGGAACCTTGACACAGACCGAGCGGAGAAACATAAGGAGGCGGATCGGACGAGTCAACGGCACCAGTCAGCAGCCATCCCAGGGATGTATTTTAAGCCACAGGTTGAGTCACGTCACCTCACCGAAGTCCGTTGACGATAATGCAGGCGTAGATATCCGCTCCGAGAATTATATCCACTGAGTCCGATTTGTGAAAATCAGGGTCTGCAAGCTCCAAGCCTCGAAGATGCAGCCAGTCCTTCGCATCAACCTTGAATCCTCCAGCGTAAGCGGTCAGCCGGGGTAAAATGAGCGCAGATATCGCCAGGGAAGGACCAGGAAAGCGTGGTGAAATTGTCAGCGTGATGCGCCCCTTAGAGACAGCGGCCTTAGATCCGCCGACACCGAAAATCGTAACCGAAGAAGCCGATCGAGGTAGTTTCAACGTCTGTGAGAGCTCTTCTGAGACGATTGAAGTTTCAGAACCCGAGTCAACAAGTGCTCGTGCCTGATGCCAGTCTCCATAACGATCGGCGACACGTACCCGAGCCGTAGCCAGAAGAACGACAGTAGACTTCACAGGTCCTTTTCGAGTGACGAGAGACGTCTTACTACTTTCTTCGCGACAGGCGTCGTGTAGAGAAGAATGGTGACAGGAGCCGCAGGCGGAACACACCTTCTTCGAGGCACAATCGCTCAGCTTGTGTCGACCGAAACAATTGAAACAGAGTCCGTTAACATCCACTAACTGCTTTCGGTCTTGAGCACTCTTGTTCTTATAATCCTCACACAACATTACGAAATGATCCTTGTGGCAGAGAACACATCGGTTGCGCTTTGTGTCAGACTTCTCTTGTTTCCGGGCATGCAGACTGCGAGTAGATTTAGCGGAACCAGCTGAAGACGATGCATCTTCAGATTTAACTGGCAGCATTGACTCCAGGGCGTGCAGACGACGATCAAGGAACTGCTCGAGCTTTGTATTTAGGAGGGTCGGTGGAATCACTGATTGCGGTTTCCCATTCACGACGGGAACGCTGATCTAAGAGTTGGACAGCTAAGAACACAAATAGATCGTCGTTGCTCGACATAGATCTTCCGATAGACATCATCGAGGATATCGTTGACTTCAAGCAGTGAAACAGTTTACGAGCTTTATCGTTCCTCCCAAACTGCCTTTCCAGAGGGAAGACTCTTTGGACGATTAATATTTCACTCTGAGGCTTCAGCAGAACGGAAAACCGCAAGTGATCAAAGTGACAAAGTGGCGGCAGCGAGTCTGCATATTACCTAAAAGAAAAGGGATGCCGTCGTGTTCCGCCTATGCGAAGAACTTTCAGGAGAAGAAATTCGACAAGCTTCTCTTTCCAAAGATTCTAAGGACGGACGATGCAAGCGAACCCTCGCTTGAAGAGATACCGCTCCCCGAAGATATCACCATGTCGCCGCTCGAATCCTCCTCGCAAATTCCCTCAGTGTTTGATTACAGTGACGAGGAATGGCATTCGCGAAGAAAGTCGCGCTCGAAGATGGACACCGAGGAAGAACAGCAATCCACTGGAGCAGGCGAATCCTCGGCCAAGCCGAGAATCCGAGTCAAACGCACGAAATCACCGTTGTATTTGTACATTACGAAGGTATATGAGTCGCCGGTGATCGCCATTCTCGAGGCACAAGTATGTATACCTGATAACATCGGGATACCCTTATGCCCGGACTATATGTCGTATCGTCCATCAGATTTCACGAAGTACTCAGGACCCATTAAACTCATGGAGGAGCTTCCAAAGCTACCAGTCTTCAATGGATCCACATACCTCCAGTGGAATCGTACATTCGGTTTCCATTCCGCAAATAGTACAGGTAATCTGACTCACGATGCGAATTCCGATGCATCTCAGAAGAAAAAGCCTGAGATTGGTGATAAACCAGACAATGAACCAGACAATGAATCAACCGCAGGCGACTCGCGGGCGTTTAGTGGCTTCTCATTTGTTCAGCCGAAAATTACAAAAGTTTCCATCAAGCTACCGAACATTACTGAGATATTAGCATCAAATAACGTTTCATTGACGGAGCCTGACACTCCGTACGCGGAGCTGAAAAAGATACCTTTTTCGGTACTAGTTATATCCGAGAAGAAATTAAATGAATCCGATAATTCCTCTGATCCGTTCCCCCCTCACGATGAAATCGTCGTGTTAAAATCCAAGGTTGGCGATAAACCATCCAGTAATTTAACCGAGCACAAACCAACAGGCTTGCTTGAAGTGCTCAGAGGGCCGAAGCGATTGGATGAGGAACGTCCGGCGGATTTGGAAACGGAGAAGCCTAATAACGATGAAGAAGAGGAGAAGAAAGCCTACAATAATATTATTGTTGGCTTGTTAAAGAAAGTTAACAAGAGTAAGGAAGACAGAAGTGTTATCTTGCAACAGCTAGGAGATGCTGTCGACAAACTGGGAGCAATATGGGAGAGGAAAGAGAAGCAAAAATCGCATGTACCGCGGATCATCGATATTCAAGAGGCGGTCGCAGAACGCTGAATATCGAAGAATAATTGAAGCATTTCGGAAGTCGATCCCTTGCTGGCAAAATCTAAGGATGGCGTGGCGTCGTCTTGAACGAATGCTTGAAAGATCTGCACCGGTGAATCCTAGATTTGAAGTCTGAAAGGCCGCATTGCCAGTAGAGCACGATTGACGAATTCTTTCACCGAAAGCGACAAGAAGACTCGGAAGCAGAATAGAATTATAATAGAGACGTTCAAGGCACATTTTTTTGTAAAATCTCTTTTATACAAGAATCGGGGCAGCTATCGCTTGTGTTACCTCCTTTGAATTTTCAACGTTAAATACTTCAGTAACTGAGTTAGCGAAGTGAAGTCTGCTCGAAATTAAATGAAGATTAAAACTTTGTCGCTCGTTTTCGATCCGAGAGTGTAGCTATTCTTATTATTCCGCGATAATATTCTTTTGCAATTGCGATAGTTACTTTATTATCATGAACTTTCGTTACTCAGAAAATTGCGTATCTCTATATTACTTTGTGAAGTTTGTTGTTAACTATATAGGCGATAATGTGCGTTAAATATAGCAAGAGGTCAGGTCCAATTTTAATTAGAACTGTTTTCGCAATTTATTAATTCTACTTATAATATATATATGCTTTTCAGATGATCAGTTATGTTGCTACGATAACGAAAACATGTGGTCATAACGTAAAACGTTTAAATTTGTCTTCAGAAGTTCAGAAGTCGAACGATTCAAGCAAATATCAAAACGTCTCCCGCGCCACCATTTATTACCAATAATTACGTCTGGTATATATTGAAATAAATGCGATTATTGACTTATGTGCACAGTATGCGATAAACTATACTGCGCTAAATTATCATGAAATATATATAGTTGTATGCATTTAAGATAATTTTCTTACAATGTTTCATTTTTCAGCTTAATTAAATAATCTTAATTAAAAGATATTTACATGTAAATGTTTTCAATAAAACTTCCTCCCCAGTAGAAATTCTCGATTGCGCTCTCATGACATTAAGTTCTTAACGATGGAATCCGAATGAAAAATTACAATTGAAATCTGGATTAGTTTACGAAATGACAAACGGATAATAATTCAAGATAATGAAACAAAGAGTTACGCTAATCTCCAAATGTTCACCATGTATTTTTACGCCCAGGTCTCTCTCATGGCTGCATTATCCATAATTCCTGTCACGATCGTCGCTCTTCGCGTATATAGAACCGCAGTTTTCTTATCGCGTGTGCCATTTATAATGGCGATGCTCGGGCTCGCACATAAAAATCGGAAGTGCGCCGTAAAATATCCCGCGTTTCGTTCATCGTTGCGTCGTTGGTCGTTCCCACCCTCATCGACTTGTGAACGTAAATGGCCTTATATTTCCCGGGACCGTTCGACGTGCGGTTTCCCGTCGAATCTCATCGTGCTCGTCCGATGTTCTCGTACTGATCGCACTGCGAATTCCATGGTCAATTCTCCTTTCTCGACACCACGTTTCTCGGTGCATGAACTCCTTGACGCCCCATCATATTTTGCTATCGCACTTAAATGGCGTCGCGCACTCGCGTTCCTTTGTTATTATAATTTTCGTTGTTCTGTTGTGCGAACGAAACGAAAAAGAGCACCGAAAGGCAATATGCGTCATGTGATGAATTCTGAATGCAATAAATTCCCCATGTTCTCTTATAATCTTTTCGAACGCATCATTAACGCAGCACATTAAAGCAGCAGCGATGACGTTGGTGTTCTCACCCCTCCAAGGTTTTTTTAAACGATAACGACTCGGGATGATTTTATGTTGGAGCCATGCAGGATAACTTTATTGCTGCTACAAAATTCGATATGATATACTGATTTGTCTATCTTTATTTCTTTATTAACATCATTATTAAAATTACGTTGAAAGGCAAGACACGCATACTGACAATCGCATCATTCGTGTTGACATCACTCTCACGATGTGTTATGGTTTCCTTAATGCTAATCAATCATTACCTATGTCCTGCTTAGTAATCTTCCGTCCAGCTACATATCTGACCGCTCTATAAATTTTTATAACGAGAAAGTGTTAATTCCTTCGCGAAACGTCTGCACTATCTAATACTTATGCTAAAGTGTGAATTTAAATCTGCTGCGTTATACTCTTTTCAACTCATTCACGCCATATTACTTGCCAATAAAAAAGGGAAGTTTGCGTTATAACAAGTAACTCTCTCTCCCTCTCTCTCCGCCTAAATATCGTAAGGATTCAAAATGCTAATCGCTATTTTAATATTCAGTGACACACGCGACAGTCGGAAATCATGCAGATTTCGATACTGTTAGGATTTGTCTCGGAAGATCGTAGAAGGGAAACTCGTATGTCGCCTCGGAGGAACCATTTATGACGAATGGATAGAGCCGTCGAATCTCGTTCTGCTTATCGGAGAGGTCTTCATCCGTGCACCAAGGTAGTACGAACGGCAATCTGCAGAAAGAGCAAACAAGAGTCTACTTAATATAATTAAGTTATTTATCTCCTTCTTTATAATTTAAAAACATTATACGATTCATTATGCTTCTGCATCCCGCTTTATCACGCGAGATAAGGCATGAAGTACGCGTAATCATTCGCGAAGATTGCACTTGAACCCCTTCATCCTTACCTCGGGGGTATGCATCTTTGTATCTTATATATTATAGTCTTCCCGGGCTTCTGCAGTAGGAAGAATATACCGATTTTAACTCGGGAGCTCCGAGGGGGGTATCTTCGAGGCGCGAGAGTTTAGCGTCACGCGGGGGTCCTCTCAAGTGTCCTCCGCGGTCGAGGGTGTTTATGTAAACATATATCTAGGAACGAACCATGGTATGCGGTATGTTTATATATTATTATATTTTCTAGCGCCGGTACCCGGCTGCTGTCAATGAGATGTTTATGTAAACATATTTCTAGGAACCGTGGGATTGTTTTATAGATAAAAATTTATTTTTGAGCGCCGATACCCGGCTGCTGTCAATGAGCAATTGAGAAGAGGCGATACACAGATCTAGGAATGGGACTGTTTAGAGAAGTTTATTTCTCAAGGGTGATGACACGCGGTCGGAAAGAGAGGCGTCACGTTTGGAAATAAGCGGTCACTTGTATTAGAGAAGTTTATTTCTCAAGGGCTGATATTCGGCTGCAGGGTGGAAAGAGACGGAGATATGGTACCGATATCATATAATCAAACGGAAAAAAGGTTTAGCATCACAGTTGGTTGCGAGTGCTCCAGAAAAGAGTTTGCCGAAAGTTTTCAGTGAGAAAAGTTCTGTGCGCGCAAAACGAATTTATGTGTGCAAAACATGGAAATCGATTCCGAATCTGACAATGATTTCAACTTTGACAATGACATCGATATGGATAATATAGAGAACCGTGTCGCCCGCGATCGCCTTTTAATGGATAGTGACGAAGAAGATAGTGGCGAAGAAAGTATATTATCAGACCAGAGTGCGTATCTTAGCAGTGCAGAAGCAGTCGAAGAAGAAACTCATAGAATAACATCCGATTCCCAACGAATGGCCCTTTCTCCACTCACCAGTGTCTGCGCCATATACTGTTATTATTTAACGGGTGGACCTACAGATTTGTGCATGTCATGTGCAATCAGCACAGCGAATGTAGACCTTGGGACTGTAGCGTACATTATACGAAGACACGAAGTAGACACCTGGGATGGAATACGCGGTCGCTGGTGTACAAATTGCCGCTCCGCATTATATGTGATATTCCCGTACAACATGTGCCCGATATGTACGCAGTGAACAATTAAAAAACATTGAACAGTGAAAGTGACAGCATGGCGACCTGGGTGATAGAAGAACATCCCGAGTTCCGGAGGTGGCAACGCATATCAGTGGTGCAGTTTCTGTGCGATCGAGAACGCGCTATACGCGATACGAATGAACGCCGCGTCAGACAAGGACTTATTCAGGGTGAACGGCATTCAAAAGAACCAGGCCTGTACACCTGTGGGTTATAGAGATGTAATAATGAATGTTCTGGGTCCTGCAGGTTCCGGGAGGTGTTTCGAACTGTTAATGATGAGAAACTGGTACAGTTTATGCGATATGTTGATAACCTATCCGTATTACAACTTCCCGGATTTGAAAATTGATTGGACTGATGATTCGTGGATCTATGACGAATACAACGATCCCTGAATGCTACGGAAGTATCAGTTAATACACCATGGCATTCTACGTATAGTACGTAAATGTATAAAGTGCGGAGAAAAGATGTACAAGTGCCCCGAAATATAAAAAACACTAAACAATCGGTGCATTCGTTTAATCGGGCACTGTTGAGGACAACTATCACGTGCAAGTGCTCCGAAATATAATGAACAATGGAACAACAGCACGTGCTCCGAAATATAATAAACTATGGAACAAATAGAATGAACTATCGAACACTGGTGAGGAGAAGTGTTTCGCGGACCAACGCGACGCAAGCACTCGTCAGACACGGATACGCTCACATTGCGGATGGAAGAGCAGCGAGAAACAGGTATGTAATAGTAAATAAAGAAAATGTATATTCCGGAAAAGCCGATCATATAATCCTGACTTTAAAATATTTATGTTACAGAAGGGGCCAGCCGCTTGCACGTAGACCGCGCTCACGCGGGTCTTCCGCGGTCGAGGTGGAGGGGGTCTGCGCAAGCTGCATGGAACCGGAGGATGGGGAAGAGGAGGAGGCGGAAGAGAGGGAGGAAGGAGAAGGGGTTCGTTTGGAGCGGTGATCCCTCCTGCTAAAACGCCACGTAAGTTTTAAAATTTTTTAAATAAAAGAAAAAAAAGATCTACTTGTGATGTAAAGCACTAACTAATAAATAACTATATAACTAATAAATATATATTTGTTTTTCTTTTTTAGTATGTGGGAATGTAAGATGAGGACGACAAGGAGGAAATGAAAATAAGAAATAGATATATAATTGTAATAGATATATAATTTTAAAATGTAATAAAATATATAAATGAAATTAATAATACATATAATTAATAATACATAATATAAGAATCATAATATGTTTTAATACCAGTAATAGTAATAAGAGTATTAATAGTAATATAAGGATAATATGTATTACAATGTATTAAAATAGAAAACTATATAGTATAACAATACAATATATGAAAATAGTAATAGTAATATATATGTAATAAAATTGTGACGCAACTATCGCTACGCCACGGCCGTCGTACACGGCAGCTAACGCTCGCGACGCCTGCGGGCCCGCGAACCGCCATACACAAGGCCCCACCGAGCGCCACTGCCCCACCGAGCACCGCGACCCCCGGACCACGGGTCCGGGGGTATATAAGCGCAAGCCGCGAGACCACGGACACCATTCCTCGGCCAGAGCTCTCCAACTCTGGCCTTCCTAAGCCTGCACGTTGAGCAGCCGATCCGCCTAAGCCTGCACGCTGAGCAGCATTCCTAAGCCTGCGTGTTGAGCAGCACTCCGTCCGAGCCTGCATGTTGAGCAGCGCCTCCGCCTAAGTCTGCAGGTTGAGCAGCACTCCGCCCAAGCCTGCATGTTGAGCAGCACTCCGCCTAAGCCTGCATATTGAGCAGCAACCCGACCGCCTAGCCGCGACTCCGAATTGTACGCCGATTCCGTAACTCCGCATTCCGCGACTCCGCGACAACCTCCGACCCCGTAGCGTTAAGACCGCGTAGACGTAAGTAAGTGTATGCAATAAAGGATAGTATTCTGTTATATCCACACCTCCGGACTTATCAATCAACTACCTCCCTGTCGCCACGGTTCGCCGACCCTTGGACACTCGCGAGCTGTCCGCTCACTCGTGATACGTTACAAATGGCGCCCGAACAGGGACCTCGGCGACAGGACTAGGGGATTGATATGCCCAATACTCACACCGAAACCGAGTGGATTCACCGATTAACAAAAAGCAGAGCTGGAACAAGAGCTAGACAGCCACGGCCAATCCACCGAAGGGAATCGCGACGAATTACGCGCGCGATTAGTAGCATTTTGGAACGAACGCCGCCCCGCGCGCCGCTACACCGCCATGGCAACCGAGCGACCCGCCACCGAGGCCTTCGCCGAAACCGCCACCCTGCTAGACACCGTGCGTAAATGGGGGTGCCAATTTGACGGCCGAAACGGCATAGCGTTCCTGGAACGGCTAGAAGACCTCCGGACGGGCTACGGCATGACCCGCAGACAATTGCTCTCATGCCTGCTACTGCTATTTAAAGACCAGGCGTTACTCTGGTATCGCAATAACCGGGAGGACTGGGTAAACTGGGGGGAATTTGAAGCCTGCTTCAGAGCCTACTACGCTCCGGCCGCCACGCCCTTCGAGCTAGAGGAAGAGATCGCCCGTTGAAAGCAAGGGCCCAACGAGCCCGCCCGCGAGTACGTAACGGCGCTCCAAACACTGATGCGCCGCCGCCAGGGGATGTCCGAAGCCAACCGGCTGGAAAGGGTGTATCACAATCTCCGCCCCGAGTATAAGTTATATGTAAAACGCACCGACTTCACCACGCTACCAGAATTGCTAACACGCACCGACGAATACGAGCGAGTCCGAAGGGAAGAACGCAGTAACGCGGGCAAGACGAACCCCGACCGCCGGACCACCGACCGGCCCCTGGCAACCGTTTCCGCTACTTACAGCGCCAAAGAATGCTGCTGGAACTGTGGGCAGCGAGGACACACCAGGCGCTTCTGCAAGAAGCCCGCGAAAAAGTTCTGCTCGCAGTGCGGCAAGGAAGGTGTGCTAACCCGCGACTGCCACGGGACGGGAAACGCCACCGTGACCGAGGCCGGCGGGAGCGGCGCTGGGTCCCCCGACACCAGCTCCCCGCCGTAAGACAGCCGACGTTACGCCGCACCGAGACGCGACCGCACCTGCGCATCCGACTAGCCGGGGAATACCACCGGGCCCTAATCGATACAGGGGCCATCCCGTCATACGTCTCGGAGGACAGGGCGAGACGACTCCACTGCCACGGCCGCGAGCTACCCGTTAATACGACCGCCCGGCTAGCCGATGGACACACTCAGGATATTCGGAAGGAACTCCGCATCCAGACCACGGTCGGTTACCACCGAGGGGAGCACAGCTTTCTGGTACTGCCCGGGTTACGGCCATCGATCATACTCGGTATGGACCTACTGACAAAGGCGGGCTTCGCCTGGGGCTGGGACAGACCAACCACTCCCATACAGATCATCGGGGAGAATGCAGGTATTACTACCGGTACCCCCGAACAACAACGGCAGCTAGAGGATCTCCTGCAGGAATACCTGCCGCAATTCGAGGCCATCGACGGACCGACTGACCAAGCCGAGCATCGCATACGACTGGAAGAGGGCCAGACCCCATCCGGCAACGATATCGTACATATAACCCGGCCATGCAGGAAATAATTGACCGAGAGATCGATACAATGTTAGCCGAGGGCTGCATTGAGCCCGCCAGCAGTCCCTGGAACTCCGGCGTGGTCCTGGCCAAAAAGAAAGATGGCCGATTTAGGTTCTGCATCGACTTCCGACGATTGAACGCCGTATCCAAACGCGACGCTTATCCCCTGCCGCCGGTCCAGCATACATTGGATCAGCTCAAGGAGGCGCGCTACTTATCCACGCTCGATCTCCGAAATGGATACTGGCAAATACCGCTCCACCCGAATAGCCGACCACTCACCGCCTTCGCAATACCGGGCCGGGGGCAATTTCAATTTAAAGTAATGCCCTTCGGGCTACACTCCGCACCAGCGACCTTTCAGCGCTTGCTGGACACGGTCATCGGTCCCGACATGGAGCCACGCGCCTTCGCCTACCTGGATGACATTGTAGTCCTTGGGAGGACCTTCGAGGAGCACCTCCAGAATCTGCGCGAAGTGTTTCAGCGGCTACTCAAAGACAAACTTCGCCTCAACGTCAGCAAGTGCCACTTCGCTCGTGATAGCCTACGATACCTCGGACATATCGTGGATCGAGACGGGCTACGGACCGACCCAGAAAAGGTACGAGCCATAACCGAATTCCCCACTTCGACCAACCTCAGGAAATTACGGCGTTTCCTCGGAGTCACCTCCTGGTACCGTCGATTCGTGCCTAACATCGCCACGGTAGCCGCCCCGCTGCACCTGCTACTCCGCCGCAAGGCCTGGTGGACCTGGGGGGAGGAGCAAGAACAGGCGTTCCTCACTCTCAAGCACCAACTCGCTAGCGCACCCGTCCTTCGCTGCCCGGACTTCTCCTCCTTACCCTTCACCCTCCAGACCGACGCCAGCAACGCCGGGATCGGCGCCGTGTTAACACAGGAGGTGGAGGGGCAGGAGAGGGTGGTGGCATACGCCAGTCGCACGCTGCGGCCGGCCGAGAAGAATTATTCAGCCACTGAGAAGGAATGCCTGGCGGTTGTATGGGGAATTGAGAAAATGCGGCCATACTTGGAAGGATACCGATTCACAGTCATGACCGATCACTTCTCTCTCCGATGGCTACGGACCTTGGAGCACCCGACGGGAAGGCTGGCTCGGTGGTCAGTCGCTCTCCAGCAACATGACTTCGAGGTACAGTATCGGAAGGGAACCTGCAACACGGTACCGGACGCCCTCTCACGGCAACCCCTCGACAACGAGGAAGACCCCGACGACGAACTTGCCGCCCTCGAAGCCGAGAAGACGTGTCGGTGGTATAAGGGGATAATGGAACGCACCGAAACCGAGCCCGAGAAACGTCCCGACTACGCCATCCGGAACGGTAGGCTATATCGTCACATGCACGTGCGGCACTCTCTGAATGACGAGGGGGAGGAATCAGCCTGGAAACTGTGCGTTCCCCGGTCATTACGACCGCAGACACTAAACGAGTGTCATGACGCCGCCCACCGCCGGACACCTCGGCATTACTAAGACCATCGCTCGACTGGCCCAACGGTACTATTGGCCCGGAATGTTTCGGGAAGCAGCTAGCTACGTGTGCCGATGCCCAAACTGCCAGGCTTATAAAACTTCACAGCAAGCACCAGCAGGGCTCATGCACCACCGCCTGACCACCGCACCGGGAGATACAATCGCCACAGACATAATCGGGCCACTACCTAGATCCGCCAAGGGACACGCCTGGGCTATAGTCACCCAAGACACCTTTACCAAGTGGCTCGAAGTCAAACCGCTCCGCAACGCAACCGCCACCGCCGCCACAGCTATCGAAGAGTGGGTATACCGGCATGGGTCCCCCAAGGTCCTCATCTCGGACAACGGGCGACAGTTTATCAGCCGCGAATTCACTAACACCGTCCACCGGCTTGGGATCCGCCATCAGCGCACGCCTCCATACACCCCTCAGTGTAATCCGGTAGAGCGGGCTAATCGAACTCTTAAGACAATGATCGCCCAGTTCGTCGGGGACAACCACCGAGCATGGAACCACCGGTTGCCCGAACTCGTGTTCGCGGCCAACACTGCGGTCCATGAAGGCACCGGGTATACCCCTGCCTTCCTGACCTACGGGCGGGAACTTACTTCCCCCGGCAGCATGAGGCACGAACAGGAGGGCGCCGACGAAATCGACGACCCGACACCTGACCGGCAACCGCGCATCAGCCGTCTCAACCGATTACGGGAGGCATATCACATGGCCACGCTACGACAAAGAGAGGCCACCGAACGGCAACGCCGACACTACAACCTGCGACACCGAGAATGGCGACCGCAAGTCGGAAACGCCATCATGAAACGGGAACACCCGCTCTCCAACGCCCCCGAGAACTTTGCGGGAAAACTCGCGCCGAAATACACCGGCCCCTATATGGTACGAAGAATCATATCACCAGTTATTGTACAGCTTGAGGACAACGGCCGGAATCTCGGAAATATACATGTCAGAGACTTGAAAAAGTGCGACCAGGAGTGAAGGCCCCGCGGCGCCGAAACAATAACAAGCCCCACGCGACGCGCGCTAACACACGCGCCGACAGTCTAGCACCATGAGCCGACGTGAGCACAAACACGTGCAAGCCGCAGCCCAACAGGCCACCCCCGTACGTCCGGCGTACTCGCCGCCGAAAGAGGCCACCGTCAGGCCTCCGGTCAACCGCCCGCAGTACCCTCAGTCGCGACAAGAGCGGCTGTGCGCCGCACTGGGGACAATGCCGCCACCCCGCCACCCAAGGACACACAGCCAGCCCCGGCACCGGCACACCCCGCGCTGCTAACCCCCGCCCAATTCCGGGCCGAAATCGAGACGCTATTCGGGGACCTCGACGACCTTAACCCCGACGTGGGTATGGAGCTCGGAGTTATCGAGGATCGACCACCGTACACCTCGCCAACCACGACCGGGGGGGACCGCCGCCGACAGCACCAGCCGGACCAACACCACAACCGCCGGCAAGCAGGCCGCCGCAACCAACCACGGGCCGGCCACAACCAACCGTCCGACAACCGCCCTCGCCACCAGCCGACGTAACGCCACCGCCACCGGCAGCCAGGGGACCGAGGATTCCCGAGGACGTCCTCACTCGCCTCCGATCCGGGCAGAAATACCGGCATCGGGACCGCGAGACGGGCCTCTCCTACATGTTGCACCGTCGCCGGCAGGGAGAACTCGTCTTCCGCCCGATTCACCGGGGGAAGGAAAGTCCCGCCGACATATGAGGCTATTTTTGTTATGTTACTATAATCAATTGACATATGTTTCTTTTTCGTTCCGTTATTAAGCTTATCTTTTCCGTTTCGATTATCTATATCTATGCTCTTTTCTGTTCGTTATTAATTATGGTCGCGGTATTCAGACCAGTTCCGCCGAAGCGCATTTTTTTGGAAAGCAAGATCAGAGGAATAAACCGCTTTGCCCCGAAAGCTGCATAAAGTTTTTTTTCACCTACCCCGTAGCGTTCAATGTAGCAAGGGGGAGATGTGACGCAGCTATCGCTACGCCACGGCCGTCGTACACGGCAGCTAACGCTCGCGACGCCTGCGGGCCCGCGAACCGCCATACACAAGGCCCCACCGAGCGCCACTGCCCCACCGAGCACCGCGACCCCCGGACCACGGGTCCGGGGGTATATAAGCGCGAGCCGCGAGACCACGGGCACCATTCCTCGGCCAGAGCTCTCCAATTCTGGCCTTCCTAAGCCTGCACGTTGAGCAGCCGATCCGCCTAAGCCTGCACGCTGAGCAGCATTCCTAAGCCTGCGTGTTGAGCAGCACTTCGTCCGAGCCTGCATGTTGAGCAGCGCCTCCGCCTAAGTCTGCAGGTTGAGCAACCCGCTAAGTCTGCATGTTGAGCAGCACTCCGCCTAAGCCTGCATGTTGAGCAGCACTCCGCCTAAGCCTGCATGTTGAGCAGCAACCCGACCGCCTAGCCGCGACTCCGAATTGTACGCCGATTCCGTAACTCCGCATTCCGCGACTCCGCGACAACCTCCGACCCCGTAGCGTTAAGACCGCGTAGACGTAAGTAAGTGTATGCAATAAAGGATAGTATTCTGTTATATCCACACCTCCGGACTTATCAATCAACTACCTCCCTGTCGCCACGGTTCGCCGACCCTTGGACACTCGCGAGCTGTCCGCTCACTCGTGATACGTTACAAAATATAAAATATAAATGGGCCTAATAATATAAAATATAAAATGAATTTAATAATAATCCCCCTCTTCCTCTTCCTCCGCTTCGTCTTCCTCCCCTTCCTCATCTATCCTCGCACGCTTGGAATTATATAATACTTCTAAAAACGAAAACTAACAGCCGTTTATTAGTCCTACCTAACATGAGGTTTAGTAGTACTAGACAACACAGGCGCGCTAGTTCATTTGTCAATAGTAATAAGTCCATGTAAATAAAAAAAGAAAAAATACCTACGTATCTCATCATCATCAACGTCCTCATCTATCCACATCGTTTTGTTAATTGCGCCATCCCCTCTTCTTCCTCACTCTCCCCAGATTTCGTTGCTGAAAAAAGAAAAACAGTTTAGTAACAATCCTACCACGAATGCAATTGTATAACAATGTCAAAAGACTCACGCGGATCATTCCAGTCCTCTTCCCTGTCCTCATCTCACTCCTCCATGTTATATAAGTGGCGGAGCTGGAAGATATTTCCGCCAACATCCGGTCGTGTCCATATATTCTCGTAATACTCTCCTTCATCCTTTTGCATTCTCCTCTCCCACCTCGTCCACCTAGCTTCTTCAATATTAATACAATTCTTCTTCTTCATCACAATACAATCACTGCTCTTACACTGCTCACACAACTGATCACACGATCGAAGACTGAAGACTGACTGACTGAACGGAAAAAATCTTTCGCCTCTAGCCCGTAGAAAAGAAGAAGAGTAGGGATTGCAATATGCAATGGTTAACATTAAGATAAGTGTTGAGGTAGTAAAACTCTAAAATTCAAGAGCTCCAGAGCTGGCGTAACGTGACGCTTTCGATTTAGGCTAGATGTGCAATGGTTAAGTGTCGAGGTAATAAAACTGCTAAAAGTCTAGAGCTGGCGTAACGTGGCGCTTTTCGGTTACACAGCACGCACATATACACGTATTTCATCCCCATACAACTATACATTGTTTACGAAACTAGAAGATGCAGCCTTTTCGAGAACGATCTAGAGAAAAAAATATTTACGTTTCGATGCGACAAGTTAAGGGCGAAGCGCCTCGTAAAGGATACTCGAGTGCGTGAGGGAAATGAGCGTGAGGAAAACAATAGTACGCTTTATGCCTGGAACAGTATTTCTTTATTGTATCTGTTTTTTACAATAGTTTACTAAAAACCAGAGCCAACAGCTCACAATCTATAATGTTATTGGCGCTGAAGCAATCGTTTGCTGATATTACGTTTGTTACATCTTTAGTCTCGGCGGACGCGATATTTGAAAATTGCGCAATCTTTGCGTCGACCTTTTCGACGAGACGATCCAACTGAGCGTACGTCAGCTCGATACAGCGGTCCAGGTTAATCATGGCGAAGAACGTCGATTCGGTCATCATCAATCGTACGTTGGATGAATCCAGACACACGAGTTTGATATCACACACTGGACTCTCACTGAATCGCACCGTTAACGGTCCAACGGTGAGAGGACGGTCGCAAACATCCTTGCAGAGATGGTTCTGGATGTTCCATCGTTGTTCGTAGAGTCCCTTCCACGTTTCGAGAGATAGGATCAGCTCGTTTCCTCGATGATCTCCTATCGCAATCTCGACGTAGCTCGGTGGACCGACGTTGATGCCGATGTCCAGGTACTTATTTAATTTATTCAATGAATGGGAAATTACCCTCTAGTGTCACAAAAGATCATAAGCAGGATAACAATGAACGTAAATAATCAAATAAGCAATACAATAATCCAAATCGCAAACTCCAGAACCGAAAAGTTCAAAATCGAGTGAAAGCAGGATAAAGAAAAAAGGCATTATGCCAACCAAATATTCTGATTAAAGTCGTTAAAAAAGACAAATAAATTCCATTGCACACAAAGAATAAGAATACAGCCCAATAAAATTAATTAAACGCATGTAACTTAAACTTAATAAACGCATATAGCAAGTAAAAAAGTCCAAGAACGCAATACAACATTAAGGCAAGACAGATGCAAATACGAACGCAACGTATGCAAAATAAAAATAAGCTAAAGTAAATACAAACCCTGATACAAACGCAAGGCATAAAGACATAATCACAATAACCTAGTCACCTAGTAACAGTGTATAAGTATGCAAGGTATAAAGATATAATCATAATAACCTAACCGGACGTAATAGTATAAAAGTATACAAAATTCAATATTGCACAAGAATAAATAAAATTGTACAAAATTCAATATCGAGCAAGAAAAAATAAAAGTATACAAAATTCAATATTGAGCAAGAATAAATAAAAACTCACACAAAGACATAATCATAATAACTTAGCCGCATGTAACAATATACAAGAACACAAAATTCAATATTGAGCAAGAATAAATAAACACGCGCAGTAAAAAGTAAGCTAACGTATATAATATTGAGCTAAAGTAAATGTAAACGCACAGTATGAAGCATTTCAAAATAAATTCTTAATAAATTATACGCATGTCTCGGGTGAAATAGTCAGGTCCGCAAATAAAATAATAAAAAAAACAACATAACACAAAATAACATATTGTAAGAAGTCATTAGAATAAAAAGAAAAAAAAAACTTACTAAGAGCAGGAAATGGAGTTAATCTTATGGAAAGTGTTCTTTATTGAGTCAGGTGCCGAACAAAAAAAGTCCAAATGCGAAGCATAACTATTGGCCAACATACATAACCGATTAAAGGGCTTCTGATTACCATATACCGTAGAATGAAGCCCCACCGAAAATACATCACTGTGTCTGAGTACTCTACCTGGAATGCGCAGATTAACCCGCATCACAATTTCCGGGCTATCTATACGTCCGCTAATAATACTTCGTAAGAACAACAAATCCGCCAAAGATCTCCGTTGATCCAATGTCAATAGTCCCAGCTCCAATAATAAATGATCATAATTATGATCAAGTAAACTCATTGGTTTACCCATATTGAAGCTAAGACGGCGCAGAAAGCGGTGCTGAATCCGTTCAATCATATCCCGTTGATATGCGACATAAGGCGACCACACCACAGACGCATATTCTAACTTGGATCTCACAAGGGTAAAGTACAGTAGTTTCAGCGTCCTAACATTATTGAAAAACTTGCAAGCACGAATTACAAGACCCAGTTTCCTAAAAGCAGAGCAAGTAATGAACGAGATATGTTTTTCAAATGATAAGTCGCTGCAAAATGTTACGCCTAGGTCTCGAATTGAATCGACATTTGCAAGAATGGAACCACCTAAAACATAACTATGCATAGACGTAACAGTCTTATGACTGAAATGAACCACGCAGCATTTCGATAAGTTGAACTGCAAATCATTAATCACGCACCAAGTTTCAAGCCTCTGAAGGTCATTCTGCAATAAAGATGCATCCAGAAAAGTGATGATTCGACGGAAAATTTTCAGATCATCTGCATAAAGCAAAAAATTTGAGTCCTCAAATACATGTTTTATATCATTAATAAATATGTTAAACAAAACAGGACCCAAATGAGAGCCCTGTGGCACCCCTGATGTCACAGCAATCGTTCTAGAGAAAGAATCACCAAACCTCACTACCTGGGTCCTATTCAATAAAAAGCTTGACAGCCAGCTCAACATAGGACCACCAATTCCAATATCACGCAACTTTGACACCAGGATCCCATGATTAACCCCTATCGAATGCTTTTCTAAGATCAGTGTAGATAGAGTCCACTTGATATCCTTCTTCAATTGATGTTACCAAGTAATCATGATAGAGGATCAGGTTTGTGGAAGTAGATCGACCCGCCATAAACCCGTGTTGTTCATTAATAATTACATTTTTCACAAGCAATTGCAACTTCTCTGCAATAATGCAATCAAAGAGCTTGGACATGATACATTGTTTACTAAACGGTCTGTAGTTTGAGACATTCGATCTATCACCCCCTTTATATGTCGGGGTCACAATACACTTTTTCCAAATATTCAGGAATATAGGAGGAATCCCATCACACCCAGGAGCAGAGCTTAAATCAAGCTTATTTAAGTGCTCGAACACCTCACTTATATTAATGTCCGCCCTAGAAAAGTCCAAGTCAATTTTATCCAAACAGATTCGGGAGCTACCGCAACCATCAGAGACACCCCGGTTGACCTCGGTAGAACCAGTATAGACAGACTCAAAAAAATCAGCAAACCGATCAGCAATACTAGAGCTTTCCTTCAGATATTCCCCGTCAGAGCAAATGGTAGAGGAGGAGGAATCTTTATTAGAGATAGACCTGATAAAACTCCAAAAGACATTCATGTTGTCAGGTATCGCAGACTCCGTCTTTTCCAGATAACCATTCCATGCAGATCTAGAGAGGGCTTTACAATGCAACCTTAGCCTGGCAAATACTAAATAATCAGAGAACTTATTGGTTCTCTTATAAATATAATGCGCTTTCCTTTTAGCTCTAATCATGCTAATCAGCTCACGCGTGAACCAAGCAGGAAACGAAGAGGAACGTACCACAGACACAGGCACAAAGGAATCAATAGCATATTGGAGATGTGAATACAGAAGGCCAACAGCATCCTCAACATTCCGACCCTCAAACACGGCATCCCAATTTATACTACCTAAATAATCATTAATAGCTCCGTAATCTGCACGCCAAAAATTCCATCTTACTATCGATGGTCGTACTACCGGCAAAGCGGGCCTCAATGGAGTAGCAAAGCATAGAGCTGGATGATAAATATCACAATTTAATAAGGGATCATCTGCAGAACACACAGATATCTCCATTGTATTGCTATTATTAACCGAATTATGCTGATACATATCAAATTCATTAAAATAATTTATAATAACATTAGCTTGCCTTGCCACCCTACAGTGGCCCAAGAAATTAGGTACCAGAACACCGAACTCGCGCACAATCCGCAAGTGTGGGAGATTATAATCCCCCGCAATAATAAAACCGGATTCTGGGTAATTCGCAGAGATGCAATCAATAACCTCGCAATGCGACTCATAAATTGATACATCCGAGTCCGGCGGTATATAGACCGCACCAAATATAACATGTCTTAAACCGAAGTAAACATCAACAAATAAGTGTTCTACGCCGGAGTCTCGCACAGGTAATACCCTTGAGGGGAAGTGTTTTCGGACCGCAATCAAAACACCCCCACCGCGCGAACAATCACTACATAAAGAATTTCTATCAAGTCGATAAACATTAAAATTATCAAAACCTAATTCCGCATCTAACATGTCATCATTAAGCCATGTTTCTACCATAATAATAACATCAAAAGAGATAGAACCCGAGTACAACGCACAACGCAAATTCGTCAATTTAGTACGTAGTCCGCGAACATTCTGATAATACACTAGAGGGTAATTAACTAGTTTTCCGGAGTTACAGAGGGTCGTGAATTAACAATTTTCGGTATGCCTCCAATATATCGAATCGTCTTATTCTCACCGGCATCCTGCATAGTCTTCAAGCGATCCCTCAGGTCATTTAAATAATTCCTCTGTTTAACTGTTTGGTCCTGCCTAATCTTCACTGGTCCAGAATAGTTTCCTTTATTTCGTAGTACTGATAGAGCTTCATGTTTCGACGGGAAAGATATACGTAATGGTCTAGAAGAACCTTGTTTCCGCGTACCTAGTCTCGCTACGGTGTACTGTGGTACTCCACCAGGCAAGATGGCTTCCAGGATACTATTGGCAAGATGCTTATCAGATACCTGAGATCCACCCGCCTCGCATTCTTCCAGAGAAAACATAATGATATTTCTGGATCTATTTTCCCTTTCCATTATCTCCTCAAGAAGATCCTCCTCATGCAGGGTCAGCGCGGCCTCATGACGTTGGTCAGAGCTTTTAAGGACATCCATCCTCTCCGATAGCCTCAATACATCCTCCTTGATCTTCCTTACGTCAGCCAATATTGATTCCAAAATGTCCGTTTTAAATGACACCAGCTCAGACCTTATCATATCACGAATCTTATCCAGGAGTGGGCTGATCCTCAATATCCATGACTGCCGAATCACCTCTTTGACAGGACAAAAATCTTCCTTCTTGATTAGGATGCCCCGTTCTGGCCATACACCCCGGGTGAGACAATACACCGCACTTAAGACAAGAAACGGGTTTTGCAACACTTGTACCACACCCCTTGCACAACTTTTTGCTATCCATAGTTGGTAATTATGCGAATAAACCGTACCAAGTTATCAGAATAGTTGGCTGAGCAAAACACCGAGTACCGAAAATATTTTCCAAGAAGCCAGGAAAACACGTCCGACCCCTACAACGGTTCGAGAGATAATGATGACTTATATCCCGTAGCCGTCAGTGCGTATCGGCTGTTCAGTATACGAATTACACGACGTGCGGGTAAAACGCTGTGAGAAAAAAAATCATGAATAAAAAAAATACTTTCTCTATAAATTAAAAAAAGACAAAGGAGAAGATTCTTAAACGTACCTGATACATTTCTTCCGTGGAGTTTCGGCGTCCTGAAGCGGAACGTAATAGTTCATGCTGCTTCCCTCAATGGAGTTCATTGCTGCTGCTGCTGCTGCTGCTGGTTAGGTTTCGTACGCACTGAGGTTGACGCAATACTGAACGTGCATGAACATGTTCGATTCTTCAACCAATTATAAGGAGAGGGGATTATCTAAACATTTTTAAGCGCCGATGTCAGCGCTGCTTACGTATGGAATTTGAGTTGATGCAATACTGAACGTGCACGAACGTGTTCGATTCTTCAGCCAATTATAAGGAGGGGAGGGGAAATAAGAAGAATTGTGTTTCATAAAAACATATTTTATTTCGTATGGTAAGACCACCAATTAAACAGTTTAAATACATTTTGCAAAGCAAACTTGGTTACATGTTTGTTACAACGCAAAGTATGCGTAACGTCCAGCTTATTCAAAGATGGTACGTCTTCGTAGTGAGCGTCGATAGTCTCGATGTAGATATCGTCGTCATCCAGGAGCAGATTCCGCAGCCATTCGCGTTTTTCGCGTCCCTCGACGTATACGATGGTATATGATGCTTCGTCCGTCACCGCCTTTGTAATCAGATCTTTAGCCCATCGATACGGAATCGTTCCATCGTCCCATTGTAATCCGTGATGATTCGCCATCAGCCAAAATGCACGGCGTCTCTCCACCTTGTTGAGACTGTACCATGGCACGCAGGGTCCAAAGATATAGTGAGAGAGAATATTTCCATTTCTCAGCATGGCAACCTCCTTCACGACAAAGTTTCCGCCGATGATAAAGCCTTGCAGATCCACGAACGTCGGTACGGACATGACTGGTTGTGATATCAACGCGTCGACTACAATCGTTCTCGATGCGGCTGTTTTTTATATAATAGAGATCGCGATGTTGCCACGTTTAGGTGACTCTGCGTACAACGTTGGTCAACGGGCTGTATTCGACCACGCGATCGTGTATGATGAGACAGTAGGCCGTTGTATTTGGCGGTACATTCTCCTTGCACTCAAATTCCAATCGCACATCCACGGTGGCACTCTTGACAGACTCGTTCTGTCGCGAACAATCGATAACCACGAAAGGTCCGCGAAGAAGAAAGTTGGGAGGAGTCAAGTATGCCTCGGCGCAATTGCAGTTATAATAAGCCCTACGGAAACGTGAATACATGTCGTAAAGGATGGCGGTTTTGTTCTTCTCGAAATCCACATTCAAGTCATCGTATGGATAAAATTCCGAATTGAGATGCAGTTTCACGTTGGTTAGTTTGCAGTCGTCGAATATGGTAACGTCCTCGGACATGACGTTCTTCCGACCTGTCTGCAGAGCAAAGATGACGTATCGCGGCTTCTCAAGCTGAGTCGCGGTCTTAATCGCCCACGAATGCTTGGTCGTGCTCTGTAACAGCGGATACTCGTACAGGTCCCACGATCGGAAACCCATGGTGAGGTATCGTCCACTCTCCAAAGCACGCAGCATTGACAACTTATTTATCTCGTTCAATAACACGTGCGGCATTCGCCATTGTATCTTGAATATGTCGATCACAGGCGCCAGCGCGGGATTTCCCAGCAGACTATTGTTATCGTTGCGCGATCGCATCAGAATCAGTTCATGACGAGCGTTGATCACCACGCGTTTGTAATCTTCGCAAAATCCCAGTAACATGGAGAGCGGTACACAAAAATTAAAGTATTCATTTGCATTATCACTACAATACGTATGCCTCTGTTATATACAATATGCCTCTGTCGAGTGTTAACAGTGTATTGTTTTTGAGCGTGCTGGTTATGCCAACGTTTCTGTTGCGATCAATCTCCACGCCGTCAAGTTCGTAGCGAATCTCATCGAACATGAACGCCACGCAGTTATTTCCCATCACCATACGAGGTCCAATAAGGTCTCCGTTGAGCGTTAGTTTTCCCTCGATGTACAGAAAACTTTTATGCGGCAGTGTGTACAGATCCTGTTGTTGTATAGGTATTCTTATCTCGTCGCTGTGTCCGAACGTCGTGTTGGCGAACGGATTGTACGTGTGAGTCTCGATCTTGACGATGCGATTGTCAAAGATCGGTTCGTCCCCGATGTTGAGGATCTCTGTCATTTTTTTTCGCGATTAAATATTTCGTGCCGCGAAACCCAAAGATCTCAAAAATTCAATGTTCGATGCGGTGAGCCTCTTCTTCTTGGTGGTATCGGATGACTGACTATTATATTACCGAACGTTGGCCTCGTAAAGATTGCGTTATCTGTCGCTTGCTTCGATCCGCTCAATACGAGCATCTCACGTTATCGCCGTCGCACGTGCAATCTGATCGTGATCTCTTCTTCACGAAAGTCGAGCAATCGCCCGGTTTGGTCGGCAACGCGTATCGTTAGATCCGTAATGCACCGTACGATGATTGGCAGGTAAATGATCTGTCTCGGTCTTTCCGATATCTTATATCCCGATGGCACGCTCGGCGAAAATTCGTGTATCGTGTGCACGCGTTCGCCGTTGCTGTACGCACCCGCGGTCACGTTACACTCTACGCGGATAACGTTCACGTTGATGATGTTGATCAATGTGTCCGATTCGTACCATTGTTGCGGTTGCAATATACGCTTCGACGAGAATCCCAGCAGCGATCCAATGTTGTTTGGTTTTCCAAAATTTATTCTGTAGGAGCATTTAATCTCACTCCTCATCGTATTGTGATTAGCGCGGAGCACTATCGGGTATTCGTCGCTGGGATCAATCATATGCCGTTTCTGTGAAATTGATATTGCACGTTTCAAAAACTCGTTTATGTCTCGCAGTTCGTACGATCCCCCGGGAATTGTAATCTCCGCGTCGTCTTCGCCAAAATAAAATTTATTGTTCGAAGCGTTCACGTTCGGTATCGTGTGATAAGTCTCAAAGTCCATTAGACCGAGCTCGTAATCACCGTCGCTCAAATCTATGGATGGAAAGTAGTTTACCGCGAGAATACTACTCCTCCCGGTCAGCGTGAGTGTCAGCGACATGATGGAGAAACCACCCAACGAATACTGAATATTCATAGCACCTCGTTAGGCTTTAAATTCATACTGATCGTCGACCGTTTGGAGAAACCTTAGACACAATTGTCCGCAGATGCTCTGATCGTAAGTTTGATAGGACGTTCGATTGTACTGAATCTTCACCGCATGTCCGAAATATTGCACCAGTTTCCTCGGCGGTCGGAGATCACCAAAACTGTCAAAATATATCACGTGGCCTCCCCTCTTTACGTATGCTACCCAATGAGTACCGGGACCCGTTGCATCGTCCAGATTCGCGATACCGCTCTCGTTTCGACGTACACCGCTCATCGGTAACGAGTTACGCATGAAAACACCTCTAAAGTATGGTACGCGCATACGTCTTGCCAGTTGATCCAATTCTACATTGGTGGTTATACCCGTAGGCATCTTTATCGCCTTTTGACGTTTTTTTTCTTCGTTACTGCGCTCTGTTCTCGTTTGTACGGGGCGAGATACAGTCCCTGTCCATTCTTGTACGGAGCGAAATACAGTCCGCGACCTTCCATTGCGCGATGGTGACGCTGCATTTCTTGCAGTTGACGCTGCACGGCTTTGCTGTCATTCACCGCTTTCGCGACTCCCGCTGCCCCGGCGGCCAACGATCCGAGCGCACCCAGCATCGGTAGAATCGGTAATATACCCCCGCGTTTCGCTACCGGAAGGATCCGTTTCTTCGTTGTTCTTTTCTTCGTCGTCTTCTTCTTCTTCGTCTTCAGACCCATACCGAGCTTCGTCTTGGCCTTCATCGCTGTCCAGACAGCCGTGGAGGCGGCTCTCTCTCCCAGAGTCGAATCCCTCGCGAAAATGCGTTCTCGCGCTCTCTTGGCGAGTATCCTGTCCGCCGCGTGTCTCTCGGTGAGATCCTTACTCCGAGAATACGCTATGTCGTGCTCGCGGCACGCTGCGTCCAACGGATTTATACCCGGATCACCTCTGGCTAATCGTTTCTCGAGTCGCGTACCCGGACCACAAAACTGATAGCCGGGAATGTGCAGCTCGAAAGGAAGCGCATTTATCGCGCGATTCAGCAAACTCCCGCCTCTCACTGATTCGTTCGTCGCGAGCGCTGGCATTCACGGCAATCCCTGATCAACGGTGCCGGACCGTTGATGTGCGTTTGTTGTCACGGTTGATTGTAATGTTCGCGACAACGGCGGTAAGTCTGCACATCCGAATCCGCCTTTATATGTTCCGGGAGCCTGTTCCACACGTGTTCGATATATAGTTCCCGCACACTTGCAACAGAACTACCTTTGGCACAAATTGTAACTGCTCAGCGGTTAAATCGAGTATATCGGAAGGACTCGTCAGCGTGACAAACATTTTGATACTGCGCGATTAGCGGTTTCATGCGCCTATAAATAGGCGACTCCACTCCTCCACCAAGAAGCGATAAAATGAGATTCGTGCAGCAACCATTGACGATACAGGTTGCGAACTGCAACGACAGATTACGATTGATGGGGGACAATGAGGAGAAACGCAAACACGGCCCGGTGCTGCCGACCACTATACGCGCGATCATCTACGGCCCCTCGAACTGCGGTAAAACCAACGTTCTGATAAGCCTGCTGGAGAGTCCGCACGGTGTACGTTTCGAGAACGTGGAACGAACGTGTTTGAACGTGGAACGAACGTGGAAAAAACGTGTTTGAACGTGTTTGAACGTGGAACGAACGTAGAACGAACGTGTTTGAACGTGGAACGAACGTAGAACGAACGTGGAAAGAACGTGGAACGAACGTGTTTGAACGTGAAACGAACGTGTAACGAACAAGGCTGGTATCATTATAAATTGATACGCGTATCGTCAAAACGAACCAATCGTTCAACGTCATTCGCATCGAACGAATATCTCTCACCAAAGTTGAACATGAAGGATTATCGAGGTGCGCTTAACGATCTTCGAAAGGGGCTCACAGATTTCCAAAGAGTGGTCAACGAATACAACAACCCCTCCCCCACTCCCCCCGCGGGGCACGCTAGACGGTTTTCAACAGGCGCTCACGGATCTCCAAAGATTGGGCATCAACAACAACTCCAGCGCTCCCCCACTTCCCCCGCGGAGCTCCAGCTTCAGCGCTCCCCCACTTCCCCCGCGGGGCTCCAGCCTCGGCGTTCCCCCACTTCCCCCGCGGGGCTCCAGCCTCAGCGCTCCCCCATTTCCCCCGCGGAGCTCCAGCCTCAGCGAATCATCCTGGAATAACTACAGAAGGGGTATGAACAAGCAACGGACGACCGCGAACAGGTACGAACGACTCAGGAACAGTTTTTAGACATATTGTAATTATCTTTACACATATCGTGCCGACCAGTCGATGATTTGCACCCGTCAAAACATGAGCTTCGAAGGACGTAAGAAAGGTGCCGTCAGTTCCGAGAAGCGGCGACTCGTCGAGGAACTGCATGCCCCGGCGAGACGAAATTTTCCACGAAGACGGGTCATAGTTCGGGGATACGATGACCTGTGGCAGGCAGACTTAGTCGAGATGCGCCCGTACTCACGTTTCAACAGAAGCTACCACTACATACTCACCGTCATCGATGTGTTGAGCAAGTACGCATGGGCCGTGCCGCTCAAGAGCAAAGGCGGAAGCGAGACGGCTGCGGCTATCGCCCAGATAATTCGCGAGAGCAAGAGATGTCCGAAAAACTTGCAAACCGATATGGGGAAGGAATTTTACAACACCGACGTGCAACGACTCATGAGAAAACACAACATCAATCATTATTCCACGTATTCGGTATTGAAGGCATCGGTTGTCGAGCGATTCAATCGTACGTTGAAAAACGCCATGTGGCAGATGTTTACCCTCAATGGGACTTACAAGTGGGTCGACGCGCTATCCCAGCTCGTCAAGGAGTATAACACCCGAAAGCATCGAACAATCGGCATGCGACCCGTCGACGTAACCCCCGCTGTTGCTGAGAGACTCTTGACTACTGTATACAGCGCGATAAAGATAGCGGCTCCAGCAAGGTTCAAAGTAGGCGATTCGGTACGCGTTAGCAAATACAAGACGATCTTCGAGAAGGGTTACATGCCAAACTGGACCACCGAGATTTTTCGCATAGCTAAAGTTCAGCGTACCAACCCCGTGACCTATCCACTCGACGACTATCGCGACAAACCAGTCGCCGGAGCGTTCTACGAGCACGAGTTGCATCGCGCGAGGTATCCGGACGTGTATCTCGTGGAGAAAGTACTGCGCAGGAGAGGTGACGAGGTCTACGTGAAGTGGTTGGGATTCGATGGATCGCACAATTCATGGATACACAAAGACAATGTCGTTTAATACTTTTATTTTTTCACAAACATATATAAATGTATAACTATATGATAATATATGAAAATACAATGATATATATGAAATACAACTCTTTATTGATATCCTTATCCTAAATATTTTACAATGGTACGCGGTAATGTCCCCACGGTAGCGTGTTCGTGGAATCGGGTACGACGTAGCGCTTATCGTCGTACGGACTCAGAGCGATTTTCGTCTCGCGAACAGTGTACACTTTGTGCAGCTGCGATGTTATACGGGACTGATCTCGAGTCATTTCGATCTTTTCCCTCAAACACTGCACGTAATCATCAAAAGTTATTTTTCGTGCGACTACGTTACTCTTAACTCCTTTCGCCTTTTTGGTATCCTTTTTACCGTCTACTTTCAAAGCGTACATTTTCGCTCTGAGCCCTACGAATTCCATCATTATCGCGCCGTTGTTCTCATCTTTCATCTTAAGACCTGGTATCTTTTTATTCATGAGCGGTATTCCATAAATGTTGTCGGACGCGTAATCGCTGGTGTCAAATCGCGCAATGTCGCGTTTCATTTGTTCGTACACGTTCTCGCATTCAATATGATAAATTAAACTATCGGTATCCGTGTACATGATCTTGCATTTGTCGTGATATAACGGTAACATGTACTCGTGGTGAAACTCGTACAAACAGACCTTGGATATGTCGAGGATGCACATACCTACGTAGATCGGCTTGTTGAATTTCACCTCGAGCTTACGCATCTCGATCGCGACCAGGTTTGATGAAAAGACGCTACGACTATGAAAATTGGGTTTCGCGATCATTGCCTCTGCGCCGTATCGTCCGTTCCATTTCGTTACAAGTTTAACATCTACGTGATTGCGCACGTTCTCCATGGTTTTTCCAAATACCGCGTTGTTCATTAGTTTATATAAATTTTTCTCGAAATCGTTGGTAGCGACCGTTCTAAATCGTGTATTTAGTTCAATACAATCGCGGAGCCATGGAGATTGCGCGAATTCTAATACGCGATAGATTTTTGTGACGCGAAGACCGTGACGCGTACACTGTCGCAAGTTGCGGTAATGGACGACGTACCGCTTCTTGTCGTATAAAGTTGCGAGCAACTTATCCTGCCGTTTGCCTGGCGGCTTATCGTGCGTCGGACAGAACGGCAGGTCAGCGTGCGCGTCATGGAGATGCCGCGGATACTCGAGATCGACTTCGAGTACGTACCCTTTTGGCGAATCCGGAGCGATCACGTTTACGTTGAAATTGGAAATGTCGTTGACCCATCGAAAATCGGCATAGGGCAGTGGTTGACACATTGTCCAGCCGTACAAGTTATTAACATCAAAGTACATTAGGTAAGATGAAGGTTTTGATGGATCATACGACTGCATGTACTTATTGTTGGCTTGCGCGTACCTGTGCGAACACTGACTTAGGCCGCCGCGTATACCGCGTTCTATGAATATGACCATGTCGATATCGGTTAACAATTCGAAATTTATATGCGTATGTTTTAACATCGCGTCCCACGTAAAACCGGGCAAAGTGTAATAGTATGCGGGATCAAGACCGTAACTCTTTATGCAGCTATCGCGGAAATTTTTGAATACGTCAGCTAACAACAAGACATCCGTTTTTAGATATAGGTCGCTGTACTCGCCTAACGTTCGAATGGCGAACCGTTGCCACGCGTTGACAGCGCGTGCGTAATCGCTCTCGGATACCGTGACACCCGTTAAGGAACTAAAAAACGATTCGCGCGGCGGTAGGCGAGTATCCTCTAATTTATCGGCGCAGTCCACGTACTCGTAAGGGAACACGCCCTTTCGTGTCAATAACTCAAAGTCGTCGGTAGAGAGGTGCGCAAATTCGGATCGTAACGTTTTAAGTTTATCTTTACTGAGAAATGAGGCCAATTTATCCAGGCTACTGCTTAAAAATTTAAAGGAATCAATAAATCGTAATTTTATATTTCTATCTTTCCAGTTTGCTATTTTTTCACCGATTTCCCCAACATTTTTTGTAAAGGAAATATATTTTTCTTTAGTTATGGGCAATACATCGACATTGCCCGCGAACGCGGTGGCTATTTCCGTAATGATAAAATGCGCGTCGTAGCCGGATAAATTATGGAACACTATTGGAATGGTATGCGAATCTTTGTAATTTAAGTTACAATTAGAATGCGCGGGACCTCTGTACCGACCGGTGAGATGGCAATGATCGCGAACGCGCGTGTCGTCCGGCGCAAACGTTTTCTCGCAGATATGACACTGCGTTGCGTTGTTAAACTTTTCGCGCTCATCTCGTGTTAATTCTATCATGGGAACATTTCTCGACAAAATCGCTTTCACGCGATACGCTAACTCTTTTAGTTGTTCAACGAACCACGGACACGCAATCGGTATCGCGACGGGATCGATACCCGGATAACGCTTCGTCATAATTGCATCGCACGTAATACGCTATGCTGTGTACCCGATGATGCTGATACGGGTAGGTGTTAGCGTTTTCCGGCGTCTCCCTCTTCTCCAGCACACATTCAAGGTCTGCATATACTACAAACGGCATTCGCTCCTTCCTGTTGTAATTGCTGAAACTCAACCACTTGTCCTCTTCGTTTGGTAGAACGATTGCGCAGTCGTTCAGCTGTTGGCAATCCACGGTGTGGGCCTCTAACTTCTCCTTAGTGTAGAAGTAGTGCAGGTATCTGCAAGAATAAAAGAAAGAACCTGTTATTTTCTAGTAATGCTAATTTCTAGCGATAAGTATTTATTATAACGCTACTTACCGATCACAAATGTATTTTTTATGTCCTTCCTTGTTTATCTGGGAGCTCACCAAACGGGATAGATTCTTGATCCATGCGAAATGTTCCACGTTGTTGTTCTGCGCATCTTGCACGTACAGCAGATTCGCGTGCTTAGCTTTCTTCTGCTCGGTGAGTCGTAGCGGCAACACATTTATCTTCTTATTCTGTTCCTCGGTACCGAACACGTTTATGGAAATGTCGTTCAGACGTTCAAACTTCGCAATGTTTTTCATTGACATTGGAAACTCTATGCCTTGGAGATTCAGCACCGTTGTGTAGTGCGGGTACGAAGATTCGCGTTCCGCGTTTCTTTCTACCGGATAAAGTGCAGCGACCACCGACCACGCGAAGCATGCATTGTCCATCGATTGCACGTTCACCACGGCCTTCTTCGTCTTGATCTCCTCCGGTAATGTGATGTAACACCCCACGTGCAAGGGATTGTGCTTGTCGATGTTGATAACCAAGTTCAATATACGCGACAATGCCCACCCGCTATCGCGCTCCTGGAACTCCTCGAGAGACGCCAGGGTGGGCTCGATCACGTATTGCTCGTACCATTCTTGCAGATCAGACGTAGAGAAGAGGCCACGATTTTTCGTGTTTATACTCTTATTAGCGGTCTTCTCACCCGCCACGAACTCTCCGTTGAACACTGTGTTCACTTTTACGCTGTTGTATCTGTCAATAGCGTTCCGCACATGCTCCAGCACTACATCACGGGCAGCTTCCAGGAATTGTCGCAGGTCGACGTAGTCTTCACCGCGACGGTTAATACACGGTTTTCAAACGCAGTCTCAATCTCTCGCCAAGAGAGTTTCGCGCTGAAAGGCTGTTCGGCGTAATCACCACCGAAATGTATAAAGCGCCTTTCCAAACGCTTCTTCACCCCCTCGAGCCGCACGATTCGAGCCACTAACGATTGTCTATTGCCGATAGAGAGCCGCGGACGCTTAGCACGACTTTGTCCTTCCGATTGTTCAATATACTCGTCACACCGTTGCACCCACGCGAAATATTCGCCCAAAGTGGTGACATTGTTGGCTTCCTCCAACAGGTCGCGTTCACTTTGCTCCATGTTGTTGCACAGAACTTTCACACTGAAGATTTTCAGGAAACTCTTTTCTGGAGCACTCGCAACCAACTGTGATGCTAAACCTTTTTTCCGCTTGATTATATGATATCGATACCATATCTCCGTCTCTTTCCACCCTGCAGCCGAATATCAGCCCTCGAGAAATAAACTTCTCTAAACAGTTCCTTTCCTAGATCTGTATATCGCCTCTTCTCAATTGCTCATTGACAGCAGCCGGGTATCGGCGCTCGAAAATAAATTTTTATCTATAAAACAATCCCACGGTTCCTAGAAATATGTTTAAATAAACATCTCATTGATAGCAGCCGGGTATCGGCGCTAGAAAATATAATAATATATAAACATACCGCATACCATGGTTCGTTCCTAGATATATGTTTACATAAACACCCTCGACCGCGGAGGACACTTAAGAGGACCCCCCCCCCCCCCCCCGCGTGACGTATACCCTCGCGCCACGGAGCTCCCGAGTTAGAATCGGTACATTCTTCCTACTTTCTGCTTCAGGAATTTCTCTGTCCCCGGGACGTTCATCGATGAATGTGGCAAGTACATCTTGTTGCTCTTCAGTAGCTGCGCACCCTCTTCCCCGACAGCTTGCGTTCCACCTCCCAAAGATTTTCGCTGGACTTTGGATAACTGAAGTTTCACAATTTCATGGATTCAGATTTAAAGGCAAAAAAAGTTGCGAATTAAGAATACCTTCGTAACAAGCTTGCGATTAATCTTTCTTCAACAGTAACGAACAGGAACATTGATTGCCAAATTCTATTAATTTCGAGCAATTGGCATTAATATTACTCCCGAAATTCTCGTTTAACGTCAAGTACGTTTTTATTAATTCCTGACACCAGGAAATTTTATATCAATTTATTTATCTTCAGCTTTGAATTTTATTTTCCAAAAATGCAGCGTTTTCCCGATGAAAATCGTCGAAAGGAGAAACGAAACAGACTTAATTAAAACAGTACCAACACATTAGAAACAATGGAGAATATTTTCGAATTCTTCATCCTTTTGCCGAATCTTCACTTACTTGATGAAGTTGCACAAATCCAAATCTGGTGGTATATAAACGCACGTGTGCGACTCGATCGACGCGTCGTTCACGGAGATACTCGCGGGTTTTGACATGTTGTTCTCCTCTGAAAGATCCTCCAGCTCCAGGTCGATGATGGGGTACGCGTTCCCCACGGCGACGAACAACTTTAAGGTAAAAAGAAGCAGAAACGACTCCAGCGAAGTGCTCCTCGTGGTTATTAACAGGTGTTGCGGAAATCTCAGCGTCACGCAAATACGTTGCAAAACCGAAACAGAAATCATAGGCACCGTGATTTACATTAATGATTCTACGCGATTCTTCCCGCGGAATTTGCGGGGGTCGCGCGAATTGCGCGTAACGACGGATTTAATATCGGTGGATTTAAGCCCGATCGTATCGTGGTCGAGTTGACCCTAATAAACGAGCTGCAGCGTACAGTTACATAAATTTCCAGCACATTACTGCACAGTTGTTATTATCTGTATATTATGTTATATTATGTAATCCGTAATCGCCTATACATTATTATAAAAGAGACATCGAGGGGCAATATAAAATCCAATTGGAATGCCCCGGCCGGGTTGAGGGTCGTGCGTGTCACGTAGCTCATCAGGTACAATAAATGTTACACTTGCTGTGCCGTAAATGGATTATTAATTCCGGCAATTAAACCGCGCGGCGCCGGCGCGCGTCTCGCGTCTCTCGATTAAATAAAAGCGTCGAGCCAGACAATATAATAATAATAATAATAATAATAATATCGAGACGTTAGAAATAGAATCGTGAACGACGACAACTCGTTCGCCGATTATCGCGCGCAAAGTAGCGCGCAGCCGGGAGCGGATTACAGCGAAGCGCAGCGGAAGACGAAGTAATCCGTCGGCGATCGACGGAGAAACGGTCTTCCGTGAGTTTTACGAAAGTGGACGTTTACAGTTACGTTGTCGCGCTCCTGACACTTTTATTCTATCCTATCCGCTTTATAATATCCCGCGCCCTTTTATCGTATCCCGTCATTTTTATTGTAGCCCCGGGGATTATTATCGCAAACTGCGCGTTAGAAGATAACGGCCGCGCGAGACGGCGTTAAATGAAGATCGCAATTATGCGAATCGGAAAATCGCCCGGGATTTCTTCGGCCGCGCCGAAGAAGCGCGCCTTCGAATTAAATTTGTCTTTAAGCGCGAACGACGCAGTTTCGCTCGGGTAAACTGCAAAACGGATATTCAACCGAAGAACCTTCATTTTCCTGAATGATTTATACCGAGGTGTCAAGTCCACAGCTAAACATCTGAAACCTGAAGATCGCTCGAAGCGCGAACGAAGGAAACGTGCGTCGTTAAAATGCGTTAACAAACGTGCATCAACAATTTTGGATTTCCTGCTCGCCTGGAACGTTCCTCGTCATCGAGCATCGCAGCAAAACGCCTAAACGCCAATGAATGTAATGAATCATATCGGGAAATACCGGGTGACAGTTATATGGAAGCAAATCGCGCGCGGGCGAGGGTGGAAAGGGTGCCGCGTGATGATCGCCGAATTTCCATTCAGTAACGGCGTTGTTATCGTGCTAGACGGTCGCAGATGACGTAATCATTCTATTTACTAGCCGACCCGGCCGCATCTCGACGGTCCTTGCTTCCGATCGTCGCGTCGTCATCGTCGTCGTCGTCGTCGCACGCGCCAGAAGGATCCTTCGACCGCGATAATTCCGTCGAGATGTTTGATCGGGAGGGCCTTTGATCGCACACCAATATCAGCCACAATGAGCCCTCACGATGATTTAATATAGTCAACGATAGAAGCGAAAATAATTTTTAAAAAAAGAGAGAAAAAGAAAAAACCGTCGATCAAATTAAATTACGCGATTAAAAACGCGTGATTCTCTGAACCTGATGGTTCTGCGATTGCGGAAAGTGGAGGAGCTGGAACATTTTTCGAAGGTCGAGGAGCCAAGGGAGGCAAGCGCAGAAATCAGCAGCGATGAACCGTCTACGGCCTCGCACGAACGAACGTCCGTGAGCGACGTTCGCCTCTATCTCACGATATCCCCCAGAGATATTTCCCAAACAACAACCTCGTGTTTACACGCGAATCATCACCACGAACGAGGAAGAAAAACTCGATCGCTATGACTTGCCGGCGTTAGAATGATAAAAAGAATTATTGCGATGTTGCGTCGCCGCGCAGCTGGACGCGCGACGCGGCACGCGAGGTAGCGAAAAAACGGTGGTTTTTAATAATTTCACGGCGCATTTGCGCAAATGTGACTGTGTGACTGTCGCCAAGTGATCGCGATCTGATTTGACGATAAATATATCTTTTAGCGGTGAAAATAGCGCCAAGTTCATAATAGACTCGCTCAAGCGACGCACACACGGCTCCGAACAGATCCTTGAATTTATGAGATTAAGCGGAAATTAATAGTTTAAAATTGAAAATTGAAACTGAAATTATTTGCACTCAGCCTCGAATATGAGCGAGGTCCATTTAATTAAACGCATCGGAGGTAATAAATTACGTTACGTTAAAAAATATTGCTGTAATCTTCCACAAACAACTTCCATCTCCTGAGGGGTGATATTTAAGAGCGAATTAAGACCAAGGATCTCCGCGTACTTTCACAAACATATTTCGACTAGCTTCGCCAGTATCTATCCAGCTTATCTAAAAAGCCGCTCGTGACCCCGGATACTTACGGGGTTTCTCCGAAATCTTCTTTCGCGAGAGGGATGAGCCTTTCTGAAATTCGCGGGCCGCACACGCGGATGCACTTGCCGCGGTGACGGAAACCCTCGCGCAAGATCAACAGCTTCGTTGTCAACCGCCAAGCAAACTGCTCGATAAACCCTCAAGCAAATGAATTACGCAGGGGCAATGTGCTCCCCGAAGATTCCCCGTAGGGTTCGTAGCGTTCGCGCCGGCTCTTCCTTTAATTTGAGTAACGACCTTATCATCGCCACGGGATGCAGTCGAGACACGCTAGACGCGTGTGTCTGTGCCACGCCACGAGGAATTGTCGTTTAATCGTACTAACATCTGACGGCAATTCGTCAACTCCGCGCGATGCACGTACACAGGTGTAATACATGCACACAAGCGCGCACGAGGAGGGCGAAAAGGGCGCTAAACGCTCGCGCCTGCTTGGAGATTTCGCGGTGGAAACGCGTGCCATATGGAGCTTTCGCACTTCTCCGACGGATCTGTTTGTGCCGACTTATATAGTCGTCGTCGTGTCATGCCAGAGACATGAGACAGCATTAAACCCACCCAGGTTCGTGGATAATTAGCGTAGTACGTAGCAAAGAATATTGAGATATTACGATTCGGATGCAGGCGAGAAGACCGAGATTTGCATCGCGAATCTAGGTGTGTAGTTTTTTACTTGTGCCTGTGCATGTGTAAAATGGTGTAGCGACATTTTGCGCGTTTTGTCTGTATGATTGTACATGGCTAAGTGTGACTTTTTAGACGCTTGCATGTTGAATCGCAGATTTAGGAATTACACTTTGTTTCATTTTTACACACACGATTAATGTTGTGTATCGTGTTTGCACACAGCGGAGCGTGTTTAATTAAGCATTGAAACGTGCAAATTTATGTTTTGTGCGGTGAAGTAATAATTTTTGCGCGGAAAGTCAAAAATTACACGCACGTAGTAGTATTTAGATACTACACACTTGGATTTGTGTTGTAACGGCTCGTAAATAATAATAAATTCTTAATCGAGCGCGTAGATTATGTCAAGCCGAAATTGTGGCGCACGTAGAAATTTTTATCATGCCGCGATAACCCCTATGAAATTTTCGTTTTGCAGAAATAGACTATATATTTATCAGGAGACCACACAGATAGAAGGAACCCCAAGGAAATGAGTTTCGCAGATCATCGGCACCGTGAAGCGCGCAAAGTGACTCGAGGAAGATTCTATTGGATTGACCAGAAAGTCCGTTCCAACTTTTTTCCAAAATTCCAAAAGAACGCAAAATTTTGCATCAAAACTTGATTTTGCTAAAACAATCGGCACGGACTTTCCGGTCAACTCAATACGTTCTACCGCCAATTTCATATTTTATTATTATTATTATTATTTCATATCGATTAAATATTCGGATTTTTTCCTCTTTCTTTCTCTCTCTCAGAGTCAAAGTTCGCCGTTCAACTGTCGCGTTTATAGACGCGAGCAGAGCGTTTTGATCTTTCTAATCGCTGGCGTTCGATTCAATTTCTCAGGTCATCCAGTCAAACGGTTTGTTAATCGGGCCGTTTCGGGCAGCGTGAACAGAATGCACGATAAAACGGTAGGGACGATAAGCAAAGGTAGAAACGTAGAAATAATTGGAGATACAACGTAGGCCAGAGATTACAATAGTATCAGCGACAATCGGCGTCACCACACTAGTCTCACAAGGCGAGACGAACGAGGCGCGTTATCATCGTATGCGATATATTATTTATAAGTGCACTCATTAAAATATGTACGACCTTATATGTACGTCAGACTGCCAAATATCACGGCCAATTAATTAATCGGTGTCCCCGCAAAAACCGCCGTCGAACTCGCTTGCAAGCTAGCCTGCAAGTTTCAGACGCCGCCTGCGCCGGTTCCCCGCAGAACTTTGATTTGTCTCATGAGATTGATAGGAAGTGGACAGAAAGATGTGGAAAGAGTGTACGGAGTAGGAGGAAGTGTTTTCTCCCTTTTGCAAGAACATGGATGTCGCGCAGATGCGCGAGATAGAAATCAAGCATGCAATTAAGAATACAAGTACGAATCAAGTTGAATCATTAGGCGCGTCTATTTAAATGCGCATCTCCTTATCATCATCGTCATCGTGTGACCGCTTGATGTATGGTTAACGGAAAAGTCCGTTCGGATGTTTTTAGCAAAATTCAAACGCGAAAGTTCATATTAACTTTTAATACAAAGTTTTGCGTTATCGGCACGTTTCTACGATTTACAAGCCATGCATTAAGAAAAAAAAGAAAAAAGAGAAAGAATGCAATGCACACGGAAAAGCTTACGGTTCTCGTGAGAAGGACTAAAGAAGGGCGCAGAATCGTTTTCAGAGAGCGACGACAGATCTGAAGTGGACCAGCTCAGGACTCACCTCGTGAACCTTGAAATTCTTCCCTGAGAGAGGGATGCTCTTCATCTATTCCCTGCTTGATTACTCGGGAATGAAGGACGGTCTCTCTCTCTCTCTCTCTCTCTCTCTCTCTGCCTTTCTTTCTCTCTCTCTCTCTCTCTCCCTTTTTCCGAATGACGGTCGTCGAATTTCCGCAAAATGCAACAGCGTTTCCTCTAGCTTTCTCGTGACGGAGAACAACGGCACAGCGATGCAGGTCTACGAGGAGAGAATCAGAGGTTCCTCTTGGATTCAAGCTGGTCGTCGCAGCGTGCTCCGCTCGGGATCACCTCGGAGGAGGTTTCTACTCGGAGGAGGATACACCTTCAGTACGAATGCCACAGTGCGAGCGTTGGCGTGTTCGGATTTACTACGGCAGGAGAACTCGCGACATGTCCACTACGAAAGAGATGAAAACAACTACATAGTTTCAAGTCCCTACCACAAAGTTCCCTCCGCCTCTCCTCTTGCCACGGGCGACGTCACGAGCACGAGGCATCGAGGCATCGAGGAATCGATGTCGTCAGGGGTGTCGCCGGGACAAGGAACCGTCGCGCCGGAGTTATTCGGCATGTTTGCGCGCTGCGACGTTTCGCATATCGATTATCGTCATCGACCACGCGATGATCATCGCGTGATTTTTGCCGGAGCACGCAGATCTCTGTCCGCTCTGAGGAAAGTTCAGAGAGAGGGGAGAAACCGTATGAATATAATATATCGTGATCGCTACGGATCCTTTGCGTAGCCAGTGTTATTCTGAACGTTGTGAATCGAAAGAGGGATGAACAGCAGGTAGGTAGAACGAGGGTGGTGAATTCTGTGATGGCACTCGATGCACACGTGCACGTATGAACGATAAAGAGGAATGAAACAGCGATTGCAGATCGTGTTTATCGTTTGGCTTTGAAACGGTCTTCTTCTCGTCCAAAGACAGTTACGGCGAAGATAATCAGGTGAGCGCAATAATTAACGAGAGCAGGTGATAGGATAGGATCTCGCATCTGTGATCAGATCTCAGCTAACTCGATTAGACGGTCTAATTTAGACCTTGAACGAAATACGATGCGATGGCTGCCCGACGCGATCTTTTCAGTTTTTGTCGGTCGGGACTTTGGGATTTCCCATCGTTCGAAGATAACGAGAGAGTAATTTTCAGCAACTGCCGAGATCTAAGGGGAAACAAGAGAGGACGTCCCGAGTAACGAGATTTACGTAACGAAACTCTGCCGGATATCGCGGCGAATCGCGCATAAAGAAGTATATAAATAATAGCGTTAATAATGTTACGTCCAGAGACTGCACAGTTCCTTGCTTCCAAGGAAATTAGCGATATTTTTTAATTGTCGGTCAATGAGGCGACGCGTCGAGCCGGTCGCGTGCGATCAATAGGGCCCCAGTGAGGGATTAAAAGGAACGGTGACACAGCTGTGTCGGATCCGAGGAAATACCTTCACAAGAACCGCGGGTTGTGACGCACGTGTCCGGGCAGGCGCGATATTAGATCCGGATATCGAACCCTTTGGTCTTACTGATCAATTTATAAAAAACAAGCAACAAATTCGGTCGCGCGTGACTGTAGGCTCGCGGTGTATCACTCTTCCTGGAAGAGAAAATGATACAGCTGTGCCGGATTATTCCCCGGGTAGATACCTCACAGGAACCACGAGTCCGGCCACACACGTACCGGTACTTCCGGCTTAAAAAGAAACCATCTGTGGACGGTTTATCGCCTCATAGACCAACCAATCATATTTGCAATTAAATTAACTAACGGCCCTCGAAAGGTGGTTTCCTGAAAACACAGTTCCCGAAAAAGCTACCTCTTTTCCACGTCATCCCTATCGTATAAAAGGTGATGACCACTCCGGAGGGCAGCTTTTTCATTCTTTCCGTGACCACGAACGTACCTTGTCAGCCTTCGCGAACGACACAATTTTTCTTCAATAGTTTTGTGAAGTCAAGTGCCGGGCCGTGAACACTAACTTTGGTGCGCGAGTTACATATCACCCAACCAACTCGACGTGCGCTACACCATCCACCCGACGGCAGTTCATTGGCACAAACGGATTTTTTCAAGTTTCAGCATACACCTGCAAACAAGTGAGCGTTTTCCTTTAGCTGTCACTCCTTTTTTCTTTACTCTTTGTCTTCTCTTCCTTTTGTTTGTTCATCGACAATTTTCATTCACATTTCTCCTTCAGCTCTCTTCTACCCCTTTTCTATACATTTCTCCTGGACTCATCCGGTATCCCCCTTTAAGTGTTTTCCGGCAAACGATCACGCAGTCCGTCTCCCTCTGCGGGACCATCCAGCAGCGACCAAGCGTCGTTTCCTGGGGGCCATCCAACGACGGAGCCACCGCGTAAAAAGATCGCGACCGAGATCGATCCGCGGCCCCCCTCAGCGTGTTCGACCAGTTCATCGGTCATAGTATTAGATTCTTTTCGGCCTCCTTCCCCTGCCCTTTCCGTCCAAACAGTATCTTCCACCTCGCATCGGGCATCCCCTGATTCTTCCGTTCAGATACTGGAACCCCTACCCCGAACACCTTCCCCGTTCTCTGTCTCTTCAAGCGTCTCTTCTTCCGCACCCTCCGTTTCTTCTTCGCGCTCCTCTTTGCGTCCTTCAACCCCTTCAAGCGTCTCTCTCTCTTTATCTCCGCCTCCTTCTTCTCTTACACCCCCTTCGTGTTATTTCTCTATGTCCGAATCCTCTTCGCGAGCATCCATTCAAGTGTCACCTCCTAGCTCTCCCCGTTACTCTCCGTCTATTTCTCCAGCTCCCTCCTCCCTACGCTATTCGCCTGTGCGACCCGGCGATTTGGAGAATTTTGCAAATTCTCCTTCTCCTCCTCGTTCTCCGTCGCCCGTCAGGGATGACGACATAGTCGAAGAGTTCATCCAGCGTTCACTGGTGACTCTAGGAGAGCGATTCCTCCACATTTTCCCTCCAGTCACTCACCCTCTACCACCTAATGCCATTGTGATAGACCCAGACTTCTTTCCTATTCCCTCTCTCAGGGCCGCTCTTCGGCACACCGACCCAAACGTCGGGATCTCTCTGATTGTCAAAGGACACCTATATCCCATCCTGTTCCCCGCCTCTCTCCTCCGCCGGTATTTTTTAAGTAATGATTAGTGGTAATATAGAAATAGATTTTAGAAATAGATCAGTCGCCGTAATTTTCATTTATATATTATTTTATTGGTTAAGTTGTTCTCCTTTAGTTTTTATGTTTTTTTTTTAAATAGACTCAGTTTGGAAAATTGATCTAGGAAGTAAAGCGTTTAATTTCCGCTTATGCTTAGTTTTCAATTTGTAATTAATTATAATTTCCGAGTAAACTACATTTTCAATTTATACATTTTATAGACACAAAACAACACGTACACTTTAAATTTCTTTCAACCAAATATGTTTTAGACATACTTTGTTTTCTTTAGAATAAAATGTTTATTAGTTAACTAGTCACCGATGTATTATTCATTTTAATTCCCTCTATTCGTCTCCGCCTTCCCAGATCGTACGGGTCCTATCCCAGGTAAAAGGGATTCAGTTTCCCTGACCTAAAAAGGGACCAACGGACAGACCGTTCCAGGGCCTACGGTAAAATCGACCTCCGTGGTCGTTGACCTTTAAGCCGGAGCAAGTGGTCAGTCCGACTCGTGTTTTGGGGCCTGACCGCCACAAGATACGAGAGGCGTCCTGTTGCGCCCTTCCTTCGAGCTCACGGAGCTCTGGACGTAACAATAAGTTACACGTGTCTTCCTATCGCATCAATATATAACCCCGGGGGTCAGTCAAAAGTCGATTACCGTTGATTTAATCTAGAGGTCAGACTCTCTCAGGCGTTCTCTCAGTGATGTGTCAGCCGGCAATCACCCTTTGCAACAGAAATTCGAAAACCGAGGCTCGTCGACGTGCAGGTGCATGTCGCAACGCATCATCGTGACTGATGGAATAGAGTTCGTTGCTATGCTCTTGCTAGAAAATTTTCGCCGTGAAAAATCTGACCACGAGAAACTCCGTTAAATTAAAACGTCTCTCAGCGCGCTGACATTAATTACTTCCGATTAAATTTCAAACTTTCTTTTCATGACCCACACAATCCCGTTTTAATACAAAAGCATTTTTTCTTTTTTTTATTTTATTACTATTGACGCGTGTGATTCACAGCGAAAGCTATACATTTTTCAAGATAAAGATACATATATCGATCATGATTATCGTACCTTTTCATCATCGATTATTGGAGCACGATGACAAACAATTAAAATAGCCCCGTTATAACAATTATATCATAAGCGAAGTAAACGCTTAGTAGTATAATTATAGGTAATACTAATATTTTAAGGATAATTAAAAATTTTATCAAAAGCGAAATGGACGCTTAATAATATAACCAAAGGTATAGCCAATTGTATAGCTATAAGTAGTATAAGTATTAAGGCGATCCTGGAGTTGCTAGTGAACTATTGTTTCACTAGCTCTCGTAATAGCGACTAAAGTCACTAGATTGATAAAGTACCGCAATCCGTGGTAAAATACGTGGAATAAAAATGGCGTTGGAAGTGTATTTAGTGCAAACATGCAACTTATCAACACAACTTATCAACACTAAGTGCAATTCTACGAAGCAGCGTTGCGTTGTATCTCCATTGAGAAAGGCTACATATTGTGATAGATGTGAAGAGAACATAATTGTGATGAAAACACCATGTAGTTGGAATTAAAATGGCGGACGATTGCGGTACATTATCTATCTAGTGACTTTAACAGCGACCGTCCGCTAGCGACACCACCGACAGACTTGACAATTACCGACATGTCGGGAAGACGTATACGCTTCAAAACTCTGAAGCATTTGGATCGTCAAGTGGACTGTAAGCAATTTCCCAACATTATTTCGATAATATGCGATAATGTTGTATGCGGTAATGCACACTTCATTAATATATATATATAATTATATATATTTATAACATTTGTTTTACATGTTTTATCATTTGTACTTCCATATAACATATACCACCAATACATTATATATGTGTGTGTGTGTGTGTGTGTGTGTGTGTGTGTGTGTGTGTGTGTGTGTATATAAATGAAGTGTTTTCATGCATTCTGCGAAATAACATTTCCTCGTCATTATATCAAAGACAATTAAATAAATTATATATAGACTAATAATAAACATTATATATCATTAACAAATTTCCTATTATATAATATAAAATATATAATCGCAATTTAATAAATAGCATTTTTGCTTGTATAATTTTTCAAAACTTTTAAAGGTTTACTAAAATATATGTGTAGCGCATGAAAATATTTGATTGCTAAACCAATTATATATATATATATATATATATATATATATACCCAAGGAGAACAAAAAGTCACGATAATATCAAAATGGTGTCAAAATGTTATCAAAATGGTACAAGTCACAATGACGTCAAACCGGGCAAAAAATGGATTATAATATGCCGTCATTTTGATGTCATTTTGATGTCATTTTGATTAACGCACCGCTGATTATTTTGCATTCCATATTAGGCCAAAGTAGTTTCACAAATTCATAGGTGATAAGGGAGCAATACAAAAATAAATTATTACTTTTTATTGTAGTACATATGTAATACATATTATTGTTTATATAAAAGAAGAATAGTAATAATATGAAAAATATTCATATAATATAAAATATTATATAATAATAGTTGCATAAAATATTATAAAATATAAAATATTGCGTATTTCAAATATCTAAACTATTATAAAGAAGTCTTGGCACTTTAATCAATAACGTAAGAGAGATCGATCTCTTAAGATATGTCATTGTTAGTTTAATTAATTTTTGCATCATTAACTTCGAAACATTAACAGCTAATACTATGTACGTGATTAAAAAAGTAATTAAACTAACAATGTACGTGTATAACAAAGTTTAATATCTTTTACCATATCGTTTACGAGATTTAATAATAATAATAATAATAAGTAAACTTATATGCATCAAGCACATGAAAAACCTTGTAAGTTTAAAACATTTCTTTTAATTTTACATGCTAAAATGAAGAAACTTTTTTAAAACACCAACAAACATGGTACTTTACAAAATGAAGAATGGTAGTAGATTATGCTTTATATTTTAATTGGAAGCAGAACAAAAATAAAAGCCTCAAAGGCACACCAAGAAATAAAGTTTACTAAACGAAAACTAAGAAATAAAAGACAAATAAAATGCATAAGAATCGCAGCAAGTTTGCAACATACAAGGTTTTATGGAACTCACAAAAACCAAAAAGTCGTGCCAGATTATTTCTAAGTAAAGTCGACAAAACAGAATAAGTGAAGACAGAACTTGTGTGTCCCTTTGCCTTCCGTAACAAGTATTTCAACTATAAACACAGAGAAAGTCACTCAAATTATTAATGAACCCGTATAATAATACATGCATTATTAACGTTGGAAGAAAACTAACCATATATAATACTTGACTATCTAAGTGATTATTACACTTTTCAGCACGAATGTGTTAGCAAGGCAGAGGAAAGTGTAAGTAATGTCATGAAAAAAACTATTGTCCGCATCCAGACAATATAACCTTTCCAATATAACCTTTCACGACTATCGGTTTCTCTGCCTAGCTTCACGTTCCCGTCTACGATAACGATTACAATAAACGTATAAACACTCACGTCTTTGTTCCTTGCTAACAGCCTAACCTCCAAAAATACTATAAGCTCTCGATACACAACAATATACCTCAACTCAAACTTAAGAGTCGAGACAATAATTTAGCATTATAAATACCTTTAATGAAGTAATTTCCATTCCGGCAGCTTCCATACAGACACAACCACGTTGAATTTCCACACTACGTAATTAGTACTAACGAAAACGCGGGCGTAAGATATAAATCCGCTCTCTTCTGTCTTCTGGCCGACTCGAGAATGACTCTCGATATCGATAATCTAGCTAGCTATAGATCGACATATCGATAATGTCACAATGATGTCAATTTGACATTACTGCAAGGAGCCTTGATGATAAATTGACCATTTTGAGTCAAAAAGACATCATTTTGACATTATCGTGACTTTTTGTTGACTTTTTGTTCTCCTTAGGTATATATAAATAATATATTGGTGGTATATATTATATGGAAGTACAAATGACAAAACATGTAAAACAAATGTTATATATATATATATATATATATATATATATAAGCAATCTCCCAACATTATTTCGATAATATGCGATAATGTTGTATGCGGTAATGCACACTTCATTAATATATATATAAATATATATATATATATGAAGTGTTTATATATAAATATATATATATATATAACATTTGTTTTACATGTTTTGTCATTTGTACTTCCCGTTGCAACGTTTTGTTGTAACAAAAAGGAAATGACACTGTGTGCAATACCGCATACAACATTATCGCATATTATCGAAATAATGTTGGGAGATTGCTTATATATATATATATATATATATATATATATATATATATATATAACATTTGTTTTACATGTTTTGTCATTTGTACTTCCATATAATATATACCACCAATATATTATTTATATATACCTAAGGAGAACAAAAAGTCAACAAAAAGTCACGATAATGTCAAAATGATGTCTTTTTGACTCAAAATGGTCAATTTATCATCAAGGCTCCTTGCAGTAATGTCAAATTGACATCATTGTGACATTATCGATATGTCGATCTATAGCTAGCTAGATTATCGATATCGAGAGTCATTCTCGAGTCGGCCAGAAGACAGAAGAGAGCGGATTTATATCTTACGCCCGCGTTTTCGTTAGTACTAATTACGTAGTGTGGAAATTCAACGTGGTTGTGTCTGTATGGAAGCTGCCGGAATGGAAATTACTTCATTAAAGGTATTTATAATGCTAAATTATTGTCTCGACTCTTAAGTTTGAGTTGAGGTATATTGTTGTGTATCGAGAGCTTATAGTATTTTTGGAGGTTAGGCTGTTAGCAAGGAACAAAGACGTGAGTGTTTATACGTTTATTGTAATCGTTATCGTAGACGGGAACGTGAAGCTAGGCAGAGAAACCGATAGTCGTGAAAGGTTATATTGGAAAGGTTATATTGTCTGGATGCGGACAATAGTTTTTTTCATGACATTACTTACACTTTCCTCTGCCTTGCTAACACATTCGTGCTGAAAAGTGTAATAATCACTTAGATAGTCAAGTATTATATATGGTTAGTTTTCTTCCAACGTTAATAATGCATGTATTATTATACGGGTTCATTAATAATTTGAGTGACTTTCTCTGTGTTTATAGTTGAAATACTTGTTACGGAAGGCAAAGGGACACACAAGTTCTGTCTTCACTTATTCTGTTTTGTCGACTTTACTTAGAAATAATCTGGCACGACTTTTTGGTTTTTGTGAGTTCCATAAAACCTTGTATGTTGCAAACTTGCTGCGATTCTTATGCATTTTATTTGTCTTTTATTTCTTAGTTTTCGTTTAGTAAACTTTATTTCTTGGTGTGCCTTTGAGGCTTTTATTTTTGTTCTGCTTCCAATTAAAATATAAAGCATAATCTACTACCATTCTTCATTTTGTAAAGTACCATGTTTGTTGGTGTTTTAAAAAAGTTTCTTCATTTTAGCATGTAAAATTAAAAGAAATGTTTTAAACTTACAAGGTTTTTCATGTGCTTGATGCATATAAGTTTACTTATTATTATTATTATTATTAAATCTCGTAAACGATATGGTAAAAGATATTAAACTTTGTTATACACGTACATTGTTAGTTTAATTACTTTTTTAATCACGTACATAGTATTAGCTGTTAATGTTTCGAAGTTAATGATGCAAAAATTAATTAAACTAACAATGACATATCTTAAGAGATCGATCTCTCTTACGTTATTGATTAAAGTGCCAAGACTTCTTTATAATAGTTTAGATATTTGAAATACGCAATATTTTATATTTTATAATATTTTATGCAACTATTATTATATAATATTTTATATTATATGAATATTTTTCATATTATTACTATTCTTCTTTTATATAAACAATAATATGTATTACATATGTACTACAATAAAAAGTAATAATTTATTTTTGTATTGCTCCCTTATCACCTATGAATTTGTGAAACTACTTTGGCCTAATATGGAATGCAAAATAATCAGCGGTGCGTTAATCAAAATGACATCAAAATGACATCAAAATGACGGCATATTATAATCCATTTTTTGCCCGGTTTGACGTCATTGTGACTTGTACCATTTTGATAACATTTTGACACCATTTTGATATTATCGTGACTTTTTGTTCTCCTTGGGTATATATATATATATATATATATATATATATATAATTGGTTTAGCAATCAAATATTTTCATGCGCTACACATATATTTTAGTAAACCTTTAAAAGTTTTGAAAAATTATACAAGCAAAAATGCTATTTATTAAATTGCGATTATATATTTTATATTATATAATAGGAAATTTGTTAATGATATATAATGTTTATTATTAGTCTATATATAATTTATTTAATTGTCTTTGATATAATGACGAGGAAATGTTATTTCGCAGAATGCATGAAAACACTTCATTTATATACACACACACACACACACACACACACACACACACACACACACACATATATAATGTATTGGTGGTATATGTTATATGGAAGTACAAATGATAAAACATGTAAAACAAATGTTATAAATATATATAATTATATATATATATTAATGAAGTGTGCATTACCGCATACAACATTATCGCATATTATCGAAATAATGTTGGGAAATTGCTTACAGTCCACTTGACGATCCAAATGCTTCAGAGTTTTGAAGCGTATACGTCTTCCCGACATGTCGGTAATTGTCAAGTCTGTCGGTGGTGTCGCTAGCGGACGGTCGCTGTTAAAGTCACTAGATAGATAATGTACCGCAATCGTCCGCCATTTTAATTCCAACTACATGGTGTTTTCATCACAATTATGTTCTCTTCACATCTATCACAATATGTAGCCTTTCTCAATGGAGATACAACGCAACGCTGCTTCGTAGAATTGCACTTAGTGTTGATAAGTTGTGTTGATAAGTTGCATGTTTGCACTAAATACACTTCCAACGCCATTTTTATTCCACGTATTTTACCACGGATTGCGGTACTTTATCAATCTAGTGACTTTAGTCGCTATTACGAGAGCTAGTGAAACAATAGTTCACTAGCAACTCCAGGATCGCCTTAATACTTATACTACTTATAGCTATACAATTGGCTATACCTTTGGTTATATTATTAAGCGTCCATTTCGCTTTTGATAAAATTTTTAATTATCCTTAAAATATTAGTATTACCTATAATTATACTACTAAGCGTTTACTTCGCTTATGATATAATTGTTATAACGGGGCTATTTTAATTGTTTGTCATCGTGCTCCAATAATCGATGATGAAAAGGTACGATAATCATGATCGATATATGTATCTTTATCTTGAAAAATGTATAGCTTTCGCTGTGAATCACACGCGTCAATAGTAATAAAATAAAAAAAAGAAAAAATGCTTTTGTATTAAAACGGGATTGTGTGGGTCATGAAAAGAAAGTTTGAAATTTAATCGGAAGTAATTAATGTCAGCGCGCTGAGAGACGTTTTAATTTAACGGAGTTTCTCGTGGTCAGATTTTTCACGGCGAAAATTTTCTAGCAAGAGCATAGCAACGAACTCTATTCCATCAGTCACGATGATGCGTTGCGACATGCACCTGCACGTCGACGAGCCTCGGTTTTCGAATTTCTGATGCAAAGGGTGATTGCCGGCTGACACATCACTGAGAGAACGCCTGAGAGAGTCTGACCTCTAGATTAAATCAACGGTAATCGACTTTTGACTGACCCCCGGGTTATATATTCCTATCGCATCAATATATTATAATTTTCATCATCGATTATTGGAGCACGATGACAAACAATTAAAATAGCCCCGTTATAACAATTATATCATAAGCGAAGTAAACGCTTAGTAGTATAATTATAGGTAATACTAATATTTTAAGGATAATTAAAAATTTTATCAAAAGCGAAATGGACGCTTAATAATATAACCAAAGGTATAGCCAATTGTATAGCTATAAGTAGTATAAATTAAAATTAAGATTTTTTCACGCTATTCCGGGACGTTGGGAGGTGCTGCCACCGCGTGAGCGTTCGCGGCAACCGGTGGGCCTCGTACGGCGTACGCGGAGTTCAATCGGGTGAGTCGTCGACTTAACGACGTCATTCGGGCCGACGACGACGTTGTTTGGGTGACGTGTGTGTCGGGGACGCGCGTAAGCCAGCGAGCGAGGCCGAGCGGTGCCTCAAAACGGGCCGTGATAGAAAATCGTGTTCAGTAGCGGGCCGCGCTTCGCGCCGGTTAGATCGTTGGCGATTGCGTCCGACTGCACGCGGACGCGAGCGAGCGAATTTGACGTTTCTTCATTTGTTCGGCCTTTTAGACTCGAGACGCGCGAGATGCACTCTCATTGTTTCCCCGCGGGACACTGACGAACGATTGATCGCTACCGCATCGGTGACGACTCGCTGTGCAACATGTCGATGAAGGTGAGTGTCTTCCTCGATGCAGAATCGAGAGAGTCGCGAGAGCCTCGCGCTCGCAATTCATGTCACCGTGACTCCGCGAGCAATACCATCCCTCCGCTTTTGGTCCTTCCGATACCGTTTTTTCGTTCGCCGGGATACTTTATTCGAGGGAGCGATCCCTCCACCATGCTGGCATTTCGTTGGACGCATCGAGGGAGATGCATTACGCGCAACTTCACGCACCCGTAATTCACTCCAACTTGAATTTAGTCACTTTTTGGAGCTGCGGCTCGCGCGTTCCACCTTCATTTGGGGTTTTTATTACTTTTCGGGTGGATGACACACTGAAGCGAATTTCAGTTTGAATTTCGCCTATTTATAATTCATTCGCGATCGAAATGGCAAGTTGAACGGAGAGTCTCGAGCGTTCCGGTAGTAAAAGAAATTTGATATTAGTTTTAGTTATTTAATATTATAATGATTTTTTGATAATTAATTTGCCGTCGATCCATGCTCGTACTTTTCTCTCTCGTTACGTTGGAGATCGCTCGACTGTTTTCCAAGGCGCGCTCGCTGTTCGCGATTAGACGTTGATCCGTATACACTTCTATCGATTGTTATCTCGTGTTGACATTGAACGCGGCTCGCATTAGGCGACTAGAGCGCGAGCACAGCGCGCGCAAAAAGAATATGCGTCTTATCTTTTATTAACAAGTTATTCCCGACTCTCGGCGATGAATGGGCGCACCTGTGCGAGCGCGATTAAAAACGAAAGGCGAAGTCTCCGGTCGCGCCAGGGAGGCGCCGCTTAACCGCCTGGTCGCCGGAGATTTTCGCGAAAAATGTCAAGCTTCGTTATTATTTAATATCTGTAATTCTATTCTTAACGTAATACTCGAGGCTAGATGTACCGTACACGCTGCGCTCGCATTGTGTGCAAATCGAATTTTATATTTTATTTATGAATTTTAATGTTGCCTAGATTTATTTATATAAATGTGTATTTGATATTATATGTGTATAATGCAATATTAATATCGATCTCGCTGATATACTGATAACGGTGCTGATCATTAACGTTATTTATTATATTAGAGGTAGAAGCATTGTTATTGAAAAAGCAATCACGATTTAACGATCCACAATCAGTATTGAACATGCTCGAATTTATTGGAGCAACCTATATAATGTAATATTCGTGACACACATTACGCGGTATCGAACGTTATGGGGTTCGCTTCGGAGCCGGCCACCGTTAGCGCTTAATAGCCAGTTCGTTAAATTTACATTCTCTGTCTATACAATGTGTTACGTAAGATTTATGTGAAACTTGGGATATAGTCGATGAACTTGATAAGTCTGCCATCGAGAATTGCAAAAGCTTGGAAGCGAAAACATCCGTTGCGGCATTATGTGTTCTCCCTTCGTAATTTATTGCTCGTTATCTTTAAAGTGTTTTGATGAATTTAGAATATTATTTGAAAGAAAAACAAATCGAATTTCTCGTTTGAATAATATTTCACGTATCTAATGTTTTTTTAAAATGTATTTTGATGTATGATTTGTATTTTGATTTTATTATTTTAATATTATATTCGCGAAATATAAAATAGCAATATTATATGTTAAAATTATATATATTACATATATATTTGTATACAATATTATAACGAGCGAATTAAGCAGAGGCCAGTCCCTGCGCGAATATACCAGTTCCGAAGCGGAAGGAATCACGTATCGACACAGTGGCACGAATTTCGCAGCGTTGATTTTCGATATTTTAATTAAAACTTTAATCGTTGGTCACGCGCGCTAATTACGATCGAGATTACACACGGCGCCACGGAAGAGAGTGTGGTTTCGCGCGGGAGAAATTATGCGCGCTCGGGAGAGCTATCGTCAGGATGCATTAGATTTATCAACCAATTTATCGTTCGCGATATTTTTCCACGATGTGTAAATATTCGTCCGTCAGACTGCTACGCGTGCATAAAGGGGAGGTATGCTGGTGTATCACCGCAAAATCCCATAACGAGACTTTTCCACGCCACTGAGTGTACGGGCCAACGGTAACGTGGTTCTGCAATTTTACGTTTGCAATCCGTGACGCGCACTTGAATCGGTAAACTACCGGGCTAACGGGGCTAAAGTTACGAATATCGGGGCCTGCGGGCCCATTTTTTTTCCGTCCGTAGAATTCCTGAGGAGATTTCGGAGCGCGAGTTCCGTTAAGACATAAATCCGCGTGCGCGCGCGCGACGAAAATACTCGCCAAAAATATAGATGTTCCGAGCGCAGGATGCTTATTTTCCTCCAAGAAACACACTTACGTTGCTCATAACCGGGTTAGTGCAAAGCAAACGAAGACTTCGCAAAGCGAAGATTGAAATTGGCCGGATCAAAAAACCGTTGAAGGATCGCGAACGTATTTACATTGAAAAATGTAATTCGCGCTGTTCACCGTTAAATCGTAAACCCGGGAAAATGAAGGTACGGCCTCGAGGAACGTCAAACCTGTCGATGACGACTACGAGCGCATATTTTTCAGATTAGGAAGGCGCTAAAAGTGTTGGGTCGAGCTTTGAACTGTCCCGACCACGTTCGACGACCACATCCATATTTATAGTTACATTTGTGTTGCATTATACACGCGTGATGATTTGTATTTTCGAATGCTGTATGGGAACACCGCTTTCTCATGATTCTATTGCACAACTAGAATGGATAGACATAAAAATATTCTTTGATAAAGCTACTGTGCACAATGGTTCATTAAAATTGTGGCTTTCATTTTTTCAGAAGGAATCGCCTTGGGATGTGGAGCTGCATCTGGCAGCGGCACGTGGGGACGCCAAGCGTCTCCGTATTTTATTGGATTCCGGACGCGTCCATGTTGATTGTAAGGATAAGGTCAGTATGAATATCGACACATGCGTATTTATATTAAAATATATTTCTGTAGTTAAATCTTACTATTACACCGTAAATAATTCTCAAACGGACAGGAAAGCTATACAATTAAGCAGAATACTGATTTTTTATAAAGATAAGGATTTTAGCCCCGCTCAAAGGGCAATATTAAACGTCTAGAAACTCTTGGAACACGATCTGGTTGTATCCAATCAGTTTAATTAATCCAAGACCGACATCGAGTCTGATTAAAGTCGTCCAGAAGCATCACAAACGGAAATAAATTAGACGTTTCCGATCGGAGGGGTAACTAAATTTGTCTCCTGATAATGTTGGCGATTTTACAGCAGACGCGTGATTTACCGGCTATTTTCTCTTCTCGCTGTCAGCAGCTCATCATACAAATGACGATGAAAAGCGAGCGGCGCGCGCGAGTAACGTTACGCTCCTCTCGCGTTTCGAAAGTGGTTTATTAGATCACGCGAGGACAGCGTAATCGTGCCACTTTTCGGCCTGGAAGCCGAACGCGCATTTTTATCGGCGTATTTTCGTGAGCTCGTCCGCATGAAATCATGTAAATGTCGAATCGAGGCGCTTTCCGTTCGGTCGGCGAGCGTATAATGGCACTTCCTGCTGGTCGCGATTCTCTTCGATCCATCTCGAAGCTACGACCGGACCAGCATCTCACGAAACTTTATTTTATATATATAATAATCATTAAAAGCGATTTTGAAAACTGGCTGCAAAATTAAATATAGCATATCATAGTCGATCATATACAAGATTTATTTTCTGAGACTTAATTTATATATGATATAAGGAAATGCAAAATAGTTTTCAATTACCAATTACAGAAAGCAAAATTGATTTCATCAGGCAGTTAGAAATTTCACAAGAAATATTTTTATGTATAGATTGATACATCTCGTAGAAGATGTTACGTACTAATTGCTAAGTGCTAAAGTTAGACACTCGAGATAGTTAGTGTATATTAGCAGCTCGCTCGAGGAACAATTAGAAAATATGACATACATTCACCGATGTTGGCGTTCACTTCGGGAGAAAAGTCTCGCGGCCGATCGAATCGTCGGAGCGGAATTTTGCAAACGAGGTCGCTGACGAGGTGGTGCGCTTTTCTTTCAGGATGGCACGACACCGTTGATATTAGCCGCCGCCGGTGGCCACATCGACGGCGTGACCGAGCTGCTGCATCAAGGGGCGGATCCCAATGCCAAAAGGCTGGTAAGCTCGATTCCTTGCAACTTGATTGCTGAATGAATGAGATCCTGCGTGATGAATGGAATACTTGTCCGCGGTGCGTGAGCACGCGTAGTAGTAGTACAAACATGCCCGTCGTTCCATTCAGCAGCAGCCAAAAATTCATGGATCCTTTACCAGCCAGAAAGTTACGTACACGATAGAGTAGTTCTTAACAATGGCGGATTATGTGCAATAATTAACGAGTTTTGTTGATAATAAGGTAACAATTGTGTTGCGTTTTAAATGTTACTTGAATTTTTCAATGATATCAAAATATAAAAAATTGATAAGATTTCAGATAAGATTCTGGAGAATGCAACGCGTATTTTTTCATTTTCAATAGACTTTAACAATTTATTGCTCTCAAGCAACTAATTACAACTGAGCATATACAATTGTTACAATTTATATAACTCGTCAATTATAATAATATTCAAATATTTTATTGTATCTAAATAGTGCATCGTAACACATCTTGTATAAATACTCTCTCATAACTCTCAAGCGGAACCATGCTTAGAGATCTTATCCAGGATATATCTATTTAGACGCTCGTTCCAAGTGATTTCGAAATAGGATTTGTAAAACTTCCGGAGCATACTCCAACGAGCTGCACCTCTTTTTAAACGCACGAGTCTGAGGAGCGTCGGTGAGACATAAAAAGCTTGTTGCGTAGCATGTCACGTGAAGCACCAGGAAGCCGTTAAGAGTCCCTTTTTTAAGTACCTCGCGAAGATATATCGTCGAGTCGACATTTTTCTCTTTTTCCCCAGGGAGCTTTCTCGTGCCAGCTAGCTAGGATTACAGCATTGTATGCAAATCAATGACAAGATTGCCAGCGTTCCACGAACCGCCGTTGCGCTGTATATTTTAGGAAACAAAATAAGTGAAAGAATTTAGGAAGTAAAAACCCACCGCTGATTTCAATTCTTTTAATATTTTCTGTCCCGTAAATTAAATATAACGTAATTCTTTTTCACGCAGCAAGTAAAGTATCATATCTATACAATCTTTCGAAACCTCTTCGGTAGAATACTTTAATTTTCTGCCTTAATCATCGTAGATTATATTAGAAAATATTAGAAAATACAATTTGTTTCTTTTATTATCCGAAATTAGAAAGCCTTTAATTTATATGAAACGTGTTCTAGACAGCTTCCAATTTGATGAACAAGATCATTGTTTCTGCGCGTGGGCTGCAGATGATGTTATTGTTAGAAACGCGACGGAGAATATTGCGCGCGATGAGCGAACGCGCTCACCGATAGAAATGTGTTCACGATGATCCAACTAATACCCGCCCGATCTGCGCTCCTCCCCTGAGATTGAGCGTAAACGATGACAGCAGCTGCGGCGAAGGATTACGCAAACATTCGTTAAAAACCCGTTTAACGCGTTCGTCGTCTTGCGTAATCAGCGGATCAGGGATCCAGGATCATTTTCGTCAGCGGACTGGAAAATACGATCTCTTTTAAATTAAAGCCGCCGGGACTGTGTGAAGTAATGCGAGGCCGTTACAGGCATAATTGTATCTCATTTCAGTTCTCGTATTATAATTTGTCGCGGTGCACGTGGTAATTTACTAATCAATCTTCCAAAAGAGCGCAATGATTAACGGAAGCAATTGAATTTACAGGGGAAACCCACGAGTTTTCCTTTTCCGTGTTGCGGAGAATGCACCTCTGGTATTTCCTGCGCGTTGATTTTCACGCGCCAAGGGGAGCGTTTAGCGTACGCGATTTAGCAGTATAAATATCGCGAAGTGAGAAACGGACCGCAAAATTAAACGAGAATATTCCAAGGCCAATATTGCCTATGAGCGAGGCGCACGTGAACTTGCGCTGTGACGCTCGTGCGTGCAACTTCGCGTGATATGCCTCTTTAATAGCAGAGTGCCTGTGCAAAAACGTGCAACGAGCGTGCAACGACGGTAATATAGAAGTTTAAGTATGATCTCTAACGCCAGACCTATAATCTGTCCGAACGTGTTGTCTGTACCACCATAGATATTAGGGGTGGATCGCGCGCGTGTAGGCACGAAGTGCCTTGTACTCTGTCAAACCAAACGAAGTTTAACTAGAAACTAGATATCTTTCATTTCAATCTCAAGTCTACTTTCTTTGAGTAGAATTTGCAGTTTTGTGATCTCTTCTATCTAGAATATTTATAGTATTGGAGAAACGTCTCTATTATCAATATTATTAAATTTATTAACTAGAAAAGAAAAAGAATGATATAAAAAAACCTGAGAAATATTTTATTATATTAATTTAAATTTCATATATTTATTTACTATTTATTATATATTTTTACATTATTACATTTAATCATATTATTAAATATAAATTTTTTCATTCAATATTTTAATTTCTATTATAACTATTTTTATCTCGTAAACACTTATCAGCATATTTATTATATTTTGTAAAAAATATTTTATAAAGAAAATTATTAACGCACAATTGTTGTAGGTGAAAATTATATTGAAGAATCATCTGTAGATAGTGTCATCTAAAAATTCTATTCGCGATTATTGATCGTCTAAAAATGGACAACACCGACGGAGGTGAATGACACCTATCAGGTCATTTGCGACAGTCTCGATAAAAATCGTAGATCTCGGATAGCCGAGGGGTGCGCTGCGACACTCTTCGATGAAGAAATACTAACTGGAATTATGAATCCCCGTATCAGTCAATTTAGCATCTAATATCGCTTAATAATATAGTTTGCACTTGCTTCTGGTGAGGAGCATCATCACGCATCATTTACTACTAATTATCTTTTGATCGCCTTCCGGGAAATTAATTAAAGTTGGCACACCGCATTCATGAAACGAAAATAACTGACCTTTTATTGTCCCACTTGGAGATCGATGCTCGATCGGCGGAATTTGCATCCGTAAGCTGTAAAGTGCAGTACCGCTATGCATGCGCCATACACGATTCAGCAGACAGCTCTGAACTGTAATTAGATCTTTGATTGGTACCCTATATCTCTCTTTATAACGATTAGAGATGTGATCATTTTGCATCAAGTAATGTTACCAAGTTTATATTCTCCACACGTCTAAAACTTCCACGACCTATATGAAATGCACGTAGAAATTATATAAGATTGAAGAAACGAGGAGCTTCTTCTTTTATAAAATTATTTTATTATAAGATTATTTTTTAACACATTTATATGTTTAATATACTTATCATTTGCCACAATTATGGTAGCTGATTGCTTTTAACGAACTAAAACATTGTTTTAAGTTGCACATATTGATTAAAAATTTATTGAGACATAAATTTATTCGCACAATATAGTGTCTTGATGATTTCTGAAAAATACGTAGTCGCGAATATGATCTCTAGGCTGAGCAGGCGTTTTTGTGCGCGCTTCTTCGTGCACGATTGCACGATAGTGAAACGAAAGGAACGCGTCGGTGACTGCGGGTGCGGACTTTTACCTGGCGCAGGTCGAACCGGCATCGTTGATCGTCGCGTTATAGAATTTCTGCGGTTTAGTAATGGATAGGTATTATGTCCCCGCTTCGTTCGCCACGCATCGCAGAATGTGTAACTCCATGGCGTGTGCATCGCTCGGTCCATTTCCAGACTGGAAATATATTCCGAGAGTTGCAAAAAATTATAATAAAATTTGTCGCATCCTGCAAGTGAAAACGTTGACGAGCAGAATTCTGAGGATAATGTGACCAAAAGAAAAGAGAACTTACACATAATTTATATAATTTCTTCTTCTTTCTTCTCGCTAGAAATAATGCTGATATGTAAAGGAAAAGCTCTACGCCATTTCTCGCAAAGAGAAAGATTAGAGTTAAGGAAATTATTCGCCTTGCTTCGGGGCACAGCGAGACAGCGAAGTACGTAACAGATGAAACTGGCGAGCTCGGCGGCACTCCTTCGACAGGAGCTTTTATGATAGTGAAAGTGCATTTTACCCAGTCGTGGTCGGACCCAGTGGTAGATTATTCATTAGCCCGAGTATATATGTATACAGAGAGACCTCAAAATGAAATACACGATTACGAAATTAATATCCATAGGATTAAATTCATAGTAAAACACCTAATGAATGAGCGAGTTCCGTATCGTTCTTTCCTCTGACTCAGATTTAAATAATATTACATGAGAGAGCTTATATCTTGATCAAGATTTAAAATGTCTTAACGGGGGACGTCACTGTAACGGTTTAAAAAAATCGATTTCTTTCTTTGCATTTTCTTAATTATATTTGCTAAAATTCGCAATATTAACGGAGTTACAGCAGTTTTCGCAGAGTAGCGCGTGGTCGGTCGCACCTGGCCGCATGCTACCTGAAAATATTCGATGCCTAATTCCAACGATTTGCAATTGTCCCCTCGATCTTGTCTCGTTGCGTTTATTCGAAGGAGCAACATTTCTAATTTCTAGTTTATATTTTACGACTTTTTCTCCGCGTTCCTGGAACAGGATCGAAATCGCCGGCACTCCAAAAAGATCTATCTGCCGTCGTGAAAGCGTAACAACCGATTCTAATTGCCTCGTCGTAGACGAGGTCGTCGTATAGAACTCTCAGAGTCCGCACCTCGAAACAGCTAAGCCAGAAACTCTGATTGTGTTTCGATCGACGAAAGTTTTGACGATTTATCGCCGCACTATTCAAAGCACACAACGCACGTGCTTTAGATGGCGGATAGTCACGCTTTAATGCGAGACATTATCTTAAATCAGGTGAAGGACGTGTACACGTATACGTACCATTATAAAACAGAGACTACGTTGCTTCTCTCTCTCTCCACTGCTTGGATTGTCAAGCTTAGAGTTGGCATTATCAAAGAAAAATTCATTAAAAATTGTAATAACATTCCTCTGGAAAAATAATTCGCTCGAATGCAGAAAATGAGGTGAGTTTTTCTCTCCTCTCGTAGACCCGTAAGGCCGTACATCATCGATCTTTTCCTTCTTAGTGTCTCCTAGCGTGCTTATCTGCGCGTCGTGCAGAAACTGTTACATTCTATCGCGTTTCCGGCTTCGCGAATGCGATCTCGTACCTCGCAAACGATCACAGACTGGTCCACTTAAACTCAAGCACCTGGATCCTCGAAGGCAGGGAGCAAAGTACTCCCGACGAACTTATTTCCTCGGGAAATGGAGTAAATGAACATCAATCCAAGCGGAAAAATAGTCACAGAAGATCTTATCGCATATCGTATATTTGCATAATTTTACTTTACAAGAAAGTAACTGGAAATATTTTTAAACCACCGGGAAATAAGTGGATCATCTTGCGGATTGTTGCACAATTATATACAACGGCGTAACAGTAAATCTACGACGTATACGATAACATCTGTCGTGTGTTCGAAGACCGGGACGACGGCACTGTTCTTCGCTGCCCAGGGCGGCTACATGGACATCGCGGGTCTGCTCCTGGAGCACGGCGCGATCGTGGATTCGTGCAGCATAGTAAGTGAGAGTCGAGAGGCCAGAAACATTTAGCGTGCATGCACGAGACCTCGCTCTTTGATAATCTATACGTTATCCTGTCGCTGATTATCCTATCGTATCATGTGATGCTGTGGATTTCAGGACGGCGGCACGCCGCTCTTCGTCGCATGCCAGTACGGTCACCTGGACGTCGTGGAGGGCCTGATAGAGAGAGGCGCCAGTCCGAACGCTCACATGAAGGTAGGAAACCCGGCTCTTTTATTCGTGTACACTCGATACATAAAGTTTCATGCATTAAGAATAAGGCTTGACGGCGAGACAGTTCACATCAGTTTTGTGCAATTTATTTTTAGAATGTCGTTAGTTCCGCTAAACGACACGCCGGTTATGTCCCACGTAGCGTATTCGACTGAGGTAGTCGGAGCGGTCTAGCTCCACAAGTGAGTAACTCCGAATTTTCAGAGCTCGTTTGACCGGTCGAGCGTGAACCGGCAGGTTGAAAATCGCCCGGCGATCGCTCCTCCACGCGTGCGTGTCCAATGTAAGTCCGTAAAAATTAAGTTTATCGCCCGCCTCGGAGTGATTTTGTTTAAACGCGCCTCAGTTGAACGCATCGCTATTGGAGATAACGGCGTGGCACGTTAGCAAGCAAGCGTGGAAGCCAAGTTAAAGAGCGATTACGACTCGTTAGGACGGCGCCACGGCGTTGTTCATCGCCGCGCAGAACGGCCACCTCCGCATCCTGGAGGTCCTTCTGGATCACGGGGCGAAGACGGACGCGGCGAGGACGGACGGCGCCACGCCGCTGTGGATCGCGTCGCAGATGGGACACGATCACGCCGTCAGGAGGCTGCTGAGAGCCGGTGCGAAGGTCGACGCCACTAGACACGTAAGCGCTGTAATGTAAATCGCGCGTCACGATGAGGAGACATCTCCGCTCGTCTCCCGTCACTGTTTTCCACGATTGCCGAAAGCAAGCGAGCTTCCTCGCTATTGTCACGCGAGTGTCATTATGATCGTTTCTTTGCAGGATGGCGCGACTCCGCTTTTCAAAGCCGCCCACAAGGGTCACACCGCCGTCATCGGCGAGTTGCTCAAGTATCGTCCTTCGCTCGGCGTGCTTCCGGTAAGCGAGAGTTCTAGCGTGTTAGACAAATATTCATGAGGTAATTCAGCGAAGCTGGTAGTCTGTTGACAAAAGCTTGCGATCTCTCTCTTTCTCTCTAGAGTTTTGTATACAGTTTTAGAATCTCTATAATTCTATATATTATACATCATAGAATTTTATGAGCTGCAGAAATACTTACAGAATCAAGATTAATAATTTCAAATCATTTATTCAAGCATTTGTAATTTAGCGAAAACACGAGGATTTTGACAAAATTAGTTACCTCGTCTGTCGACAAAGTAAAATAAAATGAAGCTTTTAAAACGTTAAAGATAACTTTCTTACAACAAAAAATAAAATTATTATTTTTATTTCGTAACACTTGGTATACTGTAAATTATTATGCGCAAGAAACTAAAATTCCTCTTACGGTTTTAGAACGGCGAAAGTGCACTGCATGCCGCAGCCTTGACGGGACACATGACGGTCGCGAGGCAGCTCGTGGGAGCGGGCGCTGATCCTTTGCTCGTAAATCAGGAGGGTATCACGCCGCTTCAGCTGGCCATGAGGCACTCGCAGACACAAGTCGCCAATTACCTTAAGGATAAAGTGAGAATGCGAACCGCGTCCTGTTAGCGATACTTCCTTCACTCTAACAGCATATCGAGAATCTCTAGATCGTGCGCGTTCCGATTCAAGGAGCGCGATACTTCTAAGCAGGACGCAGCGTGTACGAAGGATGTAGTCTAGCTTTAGCGCCAATAAGAATCTTGTCACTAGAAAGAATATAAAGAAACGTTAAGTCATGATGTTACATGTTTGTAATTTTATTATTTTATTATTGCAAAAGAATTATTAAAGTGCGCGTACTATTTGTTGATCTCTTATTACCTGATAAAACTCTTATCGGCACTGGAAATTGGCCGGGCTATTTTTTTCGCACGCTTGCCACGACGTCAGTGAACGCTTCAAGCGCGCAAAAGACGTGACGGTGAAAGAGAATGTGTTAATTTCCGTAGCGATGCGAACGAATATTCCGATTAAATCGCTAGAGACTGTAAACAGAAATCCGTCTTTGCGAGAGTGATCAAATTTGTATTGATCGTGCTCTTTTTTTCCCCTCCGAAGTCTTCGAAGCTTCCTGCTTTCGAGTACGAAGGATAACGAAAAGCGCGATTGAGGCAAACGAAGATCCATTGTTACGTAGTGTACATAATAATCACTATAGCATTCCGTTCCGTTAGAAATCCCAACGAAAGTATTTTAATACAATTTTCTAACTGTAAGTGTACAGGCGCGTGCAATGAAAATCAACATTATCGACGTTAGAAAATGATGGATCTATTTCTTTTCTTTTTGTGTCTTACTGCGACACTGCAGGAGTGATATTACGTAGAGATTTGACAAATTTCACTTTATTAGGAGCGATCTTGCGTAGGGAAAATTTATCAGTAGTCCGTCTGTGTGGTGTAATTGTCAAACAATTACTTATCGATTGGTTCGTCGAAACTGACAAGTTTACAAGACTGACTTGCCTTGAAATATAATATATATATATATATATATATATATATATTCTTCATTGTTCTATTGCGTAAGGGACAGATCTATCTATTCTACGTAAGAGATGTGCGAGAGACGATAAGGCTGTAGTCGGTTTTGCAACGCTTTTATTAACATTTACGTTGAAAGTTACAATTAACGGAAATAAGTTACGTTTTACTGGAATAGGAATATCGGTGCGCCGATATGAATGTTCCGCGAAACGCGCAGTGTCGCGTACGCAATAAGTCTCGGTAATCGAAAACGAAACGTATATGAACTCCTCCGTCGCGGAAGTCAGATTACGGTGATACTTAGAAAACTTTTTACTTCGGTACGATATTCAACTATTTTACGATAATTTTAGCACCACGCGTAGCGAAGTAATAAGTACTCGTGCCGTCTTCCTAACACGCAGCACCGGATTTATCGGTAGTATAATCTATTGTTATTGTTAACAGAGAGGTGCGAAAAGTTAATAAAGAACTTTACAAAGAGAGCGAACAATGCTATTAATATATAAATCTGTATGTTATACGTCCCATTAAAAAACAACTTCGATATTGCCTCGTTTCTTCGTGAAATATATTACATTTGCATATAAATTTATGTATTATAATTACAGCTGCATTGATATTGCAAATTGTACTTCTTTATGATTCTTCTCTTTTTTATTTTATAATAATACTATATATTATGTACTTTATAATTTTCTCTTATCTACATACGCAACAAATCGTTAGCCAGGTCCGCTTCGCGTATTATCACAGAACGGTTCACATGGTATTCGGAACACGGTGAACTGAAATTATGCTTCAAGCTGAATACCATGTTCGAAGAATGTGTCGAAATACGCAGTTTTTTTATTAACTGCACGCAGTAATGAAGAATGAAAATTAGCACAGCGAGTCATAAATTATTCGCGTTTCTTGGACAAGTTTAAGAATTACGAAAATAATCCTTTGTCTCATGAGTAAAACAATTCCATTATAAATATGGAATACGTTGATTTCGACTAACAAAAATAATTTAATGTAATAAACAATCTAGCGTAGTGTTCAAAATGTGCCTCATAAATGAACTTAGAGATAAGGGAAAAGTGATTGGCAGTTTTTGGTCCTACAGTGATCTAAATTAATAATAATAAATTAATAATATATAAGTAATTTAAATTAATGATCTAAATTAATAATATAAGTAATCTAAATTAATGATAAATCTTACTAAGTTGATGCGAAAGATTTGTCGTCTTTCTATAAAACTTTATCTTTCAAACGAAATCGACGATTTGCCAGGAAATGAAAAACAAAAAATCCTTGCGAATAGAAAAATTAATCACTCCTGGCATTTTGAATTTTTTTCCCCCAGCTGCGCGTCGTCATCGACTGCTCGAGCGATGAGCGCAAACGGAACAAAGCTCTCGCATCGACTTAGCGTACGTATCATCTCACCGGTTGAATTAATAAATTAGATGAAGAAACGCGCAGTTGTAATTGCTAAATATCGGCCTTGCCTTGCTGCGGCGCGCAGCTGCCAAGTGGCCATTTCCTATTTCATTTCAGATGCAAAGCGTGGTCCACGTATGGCCGCGTTACGCTTCTCGCTTTGAATACGCGCGTGCCGCGCGCAACCAGTCGGAGGCATGTGTACGCTCGCAACGCTGCGCTCCATCCCCGACGGCGTTGTACGTACGACTGCGGGTCGCGATGTGAGCGGCAAAATGTATTTTATCCGGCAGTGCACTGATAAGAGAGATAACGAGGCGTACACCGCGTGTACATCGGTTACGGAATTATCAGTTACATGTCGATTCCAATAGAATAATCATCATGGTTCGCGATCGCATGTCTGATTTACTTGCCGTTAGTATTCCCTTTTATCCTCTTCGAAACTGTCCGAAACGCGCCAAGGCGAGAGAAAGAATCCGATAATCAGTTAATCGCATTGTCTCGCACGTGTACAAATAACGCCGGGAGAGGAAAGGCTCCGTTCTCTAATCAGCTCGAGGTTTATCGCCATTCTTTCTCGCAAATAAGTGTTGAGCATACGAGTAACTTGAACGGACTCGACGAACGGACAGCCGGTGGGATTGTCACGTAACTTTACCGTGTAACTTCTTCAGAGCCGTGGTAACAGCAGCACCTTTGGCAGAGGATTCCTGCGGGATGTGCACCTCCAGATTGCCCAGAATAAGAAGCTCAAGGAATTGCTCGAGGAAGTATGTATACATAAGCGCTGCCGCGAATCGTCGAATCGTGCGCCTCGTATCTCGGTATAATAGACGCCCACGTGTTGACGCAGGTCGGGGAGATCCGCGCGCTGATCCACCTTGTGGTCGAGAACGTTTCTATCGTGAAGGAGCTGCACGGCAATATCCTCTCGCACACGAACAAAGGTAAGTGCCCGTACGGATGAAAGTGTGAACGTGAATTCTAATTTACGTGCTCGCAGACATGCAGAAGGAATTGGAGGTCCGCACGTGCACGATCTCGCAGACGGCTTTTCACGTGCAACGCAAGTTACGAGGTAGGTAGTTCACGCGGAGTTTACGAACGATTCTACCCGACAGCGTTCGTGCCATCGTCGATTGGGATCGCCGTTGGTTCGCGCTGCTCTTGCAATCTTTTGCGCGCGTCCGGGAAGACTTCCTCGCTCGCTGGCCTTTTCGTACGCGTTATCCGATGGCGAGAATCATTAAGACACGATTCGTCTAGATTCCTCTTAGTTGACGTGGGCGTATTGATGTCGGAAGGCTCTGGCGGTGGTGTTGGTGTCAGCAACAGTCTTTCCAAACGTACCGAGGGGCTCTTGACGAACGTATCGTAAGGTCCCGTAATTTGCAAGTGATTACTCGAATCTATCGCTCTGTCATTCGGCACGGATCCAACGTTTTTGCCCGATAAGGCCGAGGGTGAGAGACGGTGGAGTAGAACTCGGGGTGTCGGTCGCTTACGCAACTCTTGTAACGAATCTTTATCGGTGGATGGCGAACGTGTGCCGTCATCAGTCTCTAAAATCTTATCCTTCGATCTCCTGAAACATTACATAATCAATTTGAAAATAAATTTTAATATACTTGATCTTAAAATAAAGTAAATTCTTAAAGTAGAAAAATGACTTTTATTCTTTCGTATCTTTGTAATGGTTTTTACCGTTGGTAATGATCCATTTCTTTTTCCAATTCAGGGTATTCGTTTAACAAACTAAGAAGATGCTCCTTTTCATATTCCGAATAAATTTTGAATAGCAGACTCTCTACGTCGTCCTCCAGGGACGATTTCAGAGCGGCCAATTTCTTCTTGAGCGGGATCAACGTAGGCAACAAATTGTCCAAATGATGCTTCTTCATCGTCGCTACGAGGGCGTTCATCGCTGCTCGCTCGTTGTTGCTCGGTGCGCTCGGGGAAATTGTTTCGTCGAGCTCTGGCACGTCATCTCGGTGTTTCTCGCACGACAACGACGACACCTGTAGCCGACTGTTACCGAGTATGAACACCGTGTCCCGCAGAACACACGCTCCTTCGTCAACCGTAACGTCGACGGAATCACTGTCGCATATCTCGCGGAGTATGTACTTGGTCAGTTTCACCATCAGCTCGAGCTTCGCGGATGCGTCCAGGTGCTCGAGCATGAACTCGTAAATGACGTTGCGCTTGGCCGCGTTCGCTCTTCCCGGCAGTGTCAAGAGCTTCTTCTCGCGCTCGTGCATCCGGTGCCCGCAGAATCTACCCTGAGACTGATAATTGTTGTAGTGAAATATACTTTCCAAGAACTGCTGGGAGATGAGATTTTTGTTCTTCGCCAGAAGTCGCTCCTCTACCAGGAAGATGGTCAATTCGCGTATATCGCTGTTCGCGTCTGAAAGCATCGTCAATATGTGAAAGAAAAACGGTCCTTTCATCTTGATGAAATCCTCCAGCAGCAGTTGGATGAATATCACTACTATCGTCTCCCTCACCGCCGGATTTGAGTCCTTCATACTGATGCACATGTCCGGCAAGTATGGCTCTACCAGGGCAGTGAACCGCACGCAAATATCAGCCAGCGCCTTCGCCGCGTTGATCTTGACGGCGGTACTCCTCGGCTCGTCCGAGCTCGTCTCCTGGCGCATCAAGTTGCCGAATATCGGTGTGACCTCCTTCGCGACCTCGCGATCCCTCAGCGCCTGCTGGCAGAGTACTATCACCACGGCTGCCTGCAAGTCCTTCATCTCCCTGACCGACTCCGGCAGTGAGTCCCAGTGCTCCAACAATCTCTCCAGACCGCGCAGGGTCGACCAGGAGACCCTGCTGGTGCAGAAGAGCGACGCGTGGCCCAGCGTGAATATAGCTCGCATCTTCAGCGTGGAATCCTGCGCGCAATCCTCCTCATCCTCCCTGAACAGGTCTTGAATCTGCGCCTCGGACGCTCTCATCAGTTCCACCATCTTCAGCTCTATCACCTGGTTACTCCTATCCGCTGCGTGCAAATGTCGCAGCACACCGTACACGATGTCCAGGCAGATGCTGACCAGATTAAAATTGATCTCGAAGAGACGAACGCACCGGTAGAGATGTCGATGAAGGTCCTCGAGATAGGCGGAATCGAGGACGGACCAGGTGTTCCTCAGCACCTGCAGCACCAGACTCGCGTGGAAATCGTTCTTCTGTATGACCTGCTTGTAATCCGCGATGTACTTGTCTATATCCGGAATCTTCGTGTTCTCGGTCAGAGCGGCCAGCAGTATCCACGCGGCTACGGTGTTATCCGTGCCAATGTGCGACTGCAAATTTGATATCACGGACTTGCTGATGACGCCATTCCTCGCCCACAGGCTGCACGCCTTCGACAGGTGTTTCCGCATTCTCATCTCGCTCAGTCGGTTCAAGATCCTCCACGGCAGGGCACCCGCCGCGTCCGGCACGTACGTGGAAGCACTCGTTATCCTGCCGATCACCAGGCTCTGCAGGCATTCCAGTACCTTCTCCTGCACCTTAGCCTCAATGTCGTATATCTGCGGCACGACCGCACGCATCCACTCGTCCAGGAGATCCGAGTCATGGGGGAATCGTTCGAGGATCTCGGAGAGAACGTGCACCGCAAACTGGCGCACTATCAACGTGGGATCCCTGCAACGATCGCTTATCACGCGCGTCGTTTTATTCGCGAACGGTGGAAATATGACGGACAGGTTTCGCAGGATCTTCAGTGCGCTCCGCCGCACCAACGCTCGCTCGTCGTACACCCTGTCGAGCAGCATCGTGACGAACGTGTCTGATCCCGGTAAGGGATCGGTATCCTCTGACAGTGCCCTTTTCAGATCATCGAACGTAGGAAGCGCTTTGCTCGGAGCTGAGCCGTCGAGTACGCTCTCCAGGATGCTCTTATCAGCGTCGTCGTGGCAGTCGGAGAAAGAAGCGAGCGTCGCCATGGCTTTCCCTCGCACTAACGGCGAGCGGTCCATGCAACGGGACGACACAACGGCCACCAGCGTTCGTCTAATCTTCATCCTCGTGTCCTCGTCCAAGTCCAAGTGATTCGATAAGGAAGGCTCCGTCAGAAGTTTCCCCACGATCTCTTGCGCGAACAGTCTGCAGGATATCTTGCTGTTGTAGCAAAACGCTATCAAGTCCTTGAAGATTATCGTGAAGACGCCTCTATTACACACGTTCAGCAGCTTTATCAGGACGGCCGCTTGCTTCTGGCGTCCTTCCAGTCTCTCTGGACACTGGATCATCAGTTGGTGTATCAGCGTTACGATCCCCGGCACCGCCTCCTTCTCGTGACTCTTCAGCAAGCTCTTGAGGAAGCATATGCTCGCCTCGTGCACGACGATCGCGGACTTGGGCTGCGAGTTTGCGTGATGGTACAGCAAACGCGGTAGCATGTATTGCGTTATCAGCATTATGGTGAAGATGACCGTGCCGTGACTGTTGCTGCACAGCTCTCGCAGAGCCGCGTACGCGTTCTGCGACAGCGACGTAGTCCCGTTGTCAGGCTTGACGCAGCCCTCTAGCCGCGTCATGTCCAGCAGCGTGCGCACGGTCACGTCCAGGGTGTCCGCGTGTTCTTTCAGCCGGAACGACTTTAGCATCGCGACCAGGCTGGAGATGACCTCGTTCAATCCCTTCACGAACCTTGACCTCTCGGAATGCGGCAGACCGTAGTGATCCGAGGACAGATCGTCGTCGATGTCCATCTCGCTGTTTCTCCTCTTGACGGCGCCGAACAGGCCCTCCGACAGCCTCAGCGTCTCGATCGCTCGCTGGTACAGGTTCGCATGGTAGATCCCGAAAGCGTTGCTGCCAGGTATCGCGAGCAGCATGAAGTAGAGACTCGTGGCCTCGAGACAGGCCTGCCTGGAAGCATCGTCGGTCTCGGTGCGCTGACCAGTTCGCATTATGTAACCCAGCGTGGCAAGCAGACCGCGCACGTTGACGTTGAGCGTCATCAGGGCCTGCCACGAGTATTCCGACGGGTACTCACGGCCGTTCATCTCGGTGATCCACGTGCCCAACGCACGCCGGGATTCGCGCAGCTGCAGCCGCGCCTCGTCGCTCTCCAGGTGTTCCGCGTGCTCGTCGGGCGGCTCGTCGTAGGTGACGAACTCGCCGTCCCAGATCGACTTGACCCAGTCGTCATCGAGCTCGTCCAGCTTGAAGCCATGGTGTAATGCGCGCACTGACTCCATGGCGCGGCAAAATAATAACGAAAATTCAAAGCGTTCCTCCGCCGCGGCCGACTGACATCTCTACTCCGTGCGGGGCCAGTTTCGCGAGGCGCGCGTAAACATAACCTCACTTTATCTCGACGATAGTGCGCGATTCGGCGGGGGTTCTCAGGTTACCATTCTCTGGATACGTATCGATAATGATTTTACGGTTCCGCACTGTTGGTGTGCACGGCCAGCGAACATCCTCGCGGCGAGTCGATTGTCGAACATCTCGTTCGCCGTGTGCAAGCGAGCTAGACGCACAGCGTCCGTATAGAAGCGGGAAACCGAATGGCCAATCATGTTCATAAGCCGCTTTAAATGATGTGTACATATATATATATATGTATATGTATATGTGTATACGATATACATAAATAATGCATTAAATTTACAGGTATGTGAACTATAAATAAATTATTTGATTTACTTAGAAAAATTAATCGCTTAATTTGGGTTTCTTAGAATTAAATATAAAAAACACGATTTATGCAAAACTGTAAGACTAGATATTTATGTAGGAAATTTTTATATAATATTCAAGTGCTAATTATACTATTTATTTTCTTTTTTCCTTCCTACTGATTTAATGTTTCTAATGTATCGTTTCTAAGACATAGGAACTGGTATTACTATCATCGACGATTTCACTGCGGCTAGTGCGCAGGATGGATCCACATACACAAGAATTAAAATTTTGCAATACACAACAATGCTGCAATTATTTTCTGAAGTCATGAATGATTACAATACGTCGTTACTGAAATATCACGACAAGTGCCTCCTGCTCTTGCAGCAACAGCGTTCTTTACGTACGTATTTATCAAAAATTTTACTCGTCAGAAGATACATGTATATATTTTTTTCTTTCTCTTCCTATTACTTTTCAGTATATCAGTAATCGATGTTTGTTGTTAATTTAGTAAGGCGACAAGTTACCAGCACAGAATTGGACCACTTGCTGGATACTGAAGGAGCCAGCTTATTCGTTGACAATGTAAATATTTTACTTCTCACGTTACATTTGTCAGAAATTATTGTTTGAAATGAGCGATTAACACAAATTGTACGTAGATCTTGGAAGATAGCAAGGTAGCAAGGCAACAATTATCCGACATAGAGAGCAGACACAACGATGTTTTGAAATTAGAGAAATCGCTCACGGAAATCAGGGACATGTTCGCAGAAATAGCATTTTTAATCGAGAAGCAAGTGCGTACACGAACACTGCTTGGCACACGCACGATTAAAATTAAAATTTATATAACAAACTTATGATTTGCAAATTATATAACATTCCTTACGCCATAAAAATATATAATGTAAAGAAAATCTGAAATATGTTTCTTTTTACAGGGAGAACAAGTTAACAACATAGAATATTTTGCTAATAAGACTACGAATAACATCGACGGCGGACGCACTCAGCTGAAAAAGGCGGAACACAAGAGTCACACGTGTAGAAAAGTATGTATCAGATATTTAATTTCTTGTTCTTGCTCTGTACAAATGACAAATGTCATAACGCGCTTAATTAATTACTTTTACAGTGGAAGATCAAGATCACCATTATCGTGATAATAGTAATTTTTCTTCTACTTATCATTGCATCTTTTAACACTGCACGATAATATCGTTTTAAATAAAAATATTTCAAGTATTAAATTAAAGTCTGAATGCGCTAATAAATAAAAATAAAAATATTTCAAGTATTGAAGACCGTCTTAATTGCGCTAATAAATAAAAATATTTCAAGTATTAAAAACTGTCTTACTGCGCTAATATACCATAAATTATGAATAAAAATATATATACTTCATGTAACACACGTGTATCGCGTATAAAATACTGATATTAAATATACCGAATAATAAATATGAAATCTTATGTCTTTTTTCCTTCAATGCTTGCACATTTCTCGAAGTACTTTACCAGCGCCCTCGCGCTCGGCCTCAACTTGCAGTTAGCAATGGTACATACGAAGTACACTTCAAGTATGTTCTCATATTCTTTGTCCAGGTCAACAGCAGGTAGAGCTGGACGCGTGCCTAAAATCAGTTTATTTTATTTAATCCAAGCAATTTTCATATTTATGTACCACAAATTATATTCACAAATTATTCGTGAAAATTACTTACCATATATACTGCGCGCACGTGGCATCATCTTTTTGAGGAAGGCACCACTCTCGTTCATGTCAACGTTGGATACATCAAGTTCGTTCATCGACTCTGCGGCCGACTCGTCAAGGGATTCGCTTTCGTCAAGTTCTTCGGCATGAGGTACCGACAGGGATATCATCTCCCAGAGGAGTAGGCCGTACGGCCAGATATCCGCAGCGCTGGTCACCGGACCGTCCTCTGTGGAAGAATAAGATGAAAATTAAGATTTTATTTTTTTAATTATTTAATTTTTTTTTAATTATTTTTAGAGAAATATGACTCGTGATCTTGAATTTAAAGTTACATTAAACGTAACTTGAAAACTAAAGCTTTTGCGGTAACTACGGTTTCAGAAACTTTATGCATTTAATTTTTTTCCATATAACACTTGTTAGAAATGAGCAGGTGAGCCATACCTATCATAACTTCGGGAGGATTCCAGCAGTCGGTTCCGAGATAAGAGAAATTGCCCTTCGACCTATCCAGCTCCAAAGACTCGGTCAATGGCAGGGAGTTGCCGAAGTCACAGATCTTCACTTCCTTGAACTCGTGGGAGACCAAGATGTTCCAGCTCTTAATGTCTCCATGTAAGATGTGCGCGGTGAGATGCAGGTACTTCAGCCCCTTCGCAACTTCCGAAGCGACCCTCATGATGTCCTTGGCTGGAAACGGCTCGTCCTCCAGGAGATCTCGCCTCTCCTCGATCTTATCACCTGAGTCGCAGCACAACTGATGTTAACGCACAAACGTATCACACAAATCTTACGATTATTAAATATAGCATTCATGTAGTTCGTACCAAGCGACGTGTCCAAGGCTTCCATAGCCAGGCAAGGCTTCCCATCTGACCCAGTGGTGAACGCCCTGAAGCCGACGACGTTGGGATGGTTCAACTTCCGCAGGATGTTCGCTTCCAAGCGAAGGTAGGTATTGTTCACGTCGTTGTTCTTTCCTCTCATCCATTTCTTTATTGCCCAAGGTGAGCGCGCGAAGCCCACCTTGGGCGACCTCTCCAACATGTACACGGCAATTCCTGATGAAGAAGGTGAAAAATGACAAGTTATAAATTTAACAGATCAGCAAGACGGATCACTAGACAGAGATAGACTCAAGAAAAAATGGAATGCTGTATATGACGACACGGAGCGATGACAATGTCGATTAACCGCGTCGTAAGAAGTTATAAACTTCGGATTCAAGTTCCGCTGGTAACAAAAAAGACGCAAAAAATTTCGAGGAACGCACCAGTGCCATAGCCTATCTGTTTCAGGAACGGCGACGCTGGTATCTTGACGGGAGTGCTCAGCTCGGGATTATCCGTCACTCTGCTCCTGGTCTTCACCCGCGTGGGTGTCCTGAACTCGGCCATATCGGACGAAACTTGGCAAAATTCGTAAAAGCACGCGAAGCACGTGAACGCGGAACATTCACGGAGTGTAACCGTTGCCTCTCGAACAATTCGAATTTACGAAACTTGCGCAGGCGCGCGCTGCGACGCACGCGATTGGACGCGTTCAGCGGGCACGCTAGGGAATTCGTTCGCTTGTAGTCGCAGCCTTCGCTCTCGCTCGAGAACCAGCAGCGTCGTCTTTTTTTACGACGCATATATGCAACAGCGTATATAATTTTATAAATACACGTGGACATTATCGAAACGATTGTTTTCTCGCACGAGTTCCCGTGCACGCGCGCCCTGAGCCTGCAGTGACTTGCGCCTCGCCCGTCACGTCACTAGGGGGGGTCCCTAGGGCGGTTCGCGCCGGCCGTTGGCGGGCCTGCGACCTGAAATCGGTCGCTCGCTTCAAAAGAATCGAAGCAAAGATGGATTCCTGAGAAATTTTTATATATACAGCAGTCGTGCGACTTTCGGTGTACGTCCCGTCGTGAAATTCCGCCGCGTGCCGCCGCCCGGAGGACCAGCGTTCTTTTATGAACAGCCGCACGTCGTGAACGATGATCGTGCAGGAGCCGGTGCAGGTAACGGGCGCCCGATAATCCTCCCTTTCTCGTGTGCTTTCTGGTGTGATGTGACGTGCGAATTTACGTTCGTCGGGCCGCATTCACATTCGCTGTTGACCCCTCGCTGCGGCCGAAGCCGCGCACGTTTCCGCCGACCTCGCCGATCACGTCGTGATCGACTCGCGAGGCCGTTCCTCGCGCCGCGCGACCCGCGGGGCGATCTCTCACCGTCCAGCTCGCCCGAGCTCGGGGTGCGCGTTCTCGGGGTTGCTCGTGTTGTCGGATGCAGCGTGACGAGAAGAGTTCTGGCTAGAGATAAGCGCGAGACATCGCTGATAACGAGCAACGTGGTCGAGCGGCCCGTGCCGCGGGGATTCATGGACGCGAGAGCGAAACGCAGCTCTCCCGGACGTCGATTCGCTCGCGAGGGACAATTGCGAATTAAATTATTGCGCACCGCTCACGCGAATAATTGCGTTAGTAAATACGACGCGTGTGCGAGTGTGAATCGCACATCGGGACACTCCGCATTGTTATTTCATAATTGAATGCAGCGAAATGCATGTTTATTATGCTTTATCTTATCAACCGTACAACAAGGCAGTGTGAAAGATATATGTTATTTCTGTAGTGTTTGCTGCATTGTTAACGATGATTTAAAACATGAAGAATGGTTTTCATTCAAAGTTCTGCATTCTAAAGGTGCTAATGAATAATACATTGGCGTGTTATATCACGTATATGATATGTAATGGTGTTTAATTAGAGATGTTCTACGTTGCTTGAGTTTACGCTAAAATTTAAGAACACGCGTGACACTAACATTAGTAGTCATTATATTACAATCTTTCTCTTCTGATATTTCTTTTCTTAAATCTATAGCTTGTATTCTTATCACATAGTCAATTACCCGAGATAAAAATCTTTGAATGTAGAGGCAAATGTTTTCTTGTAAAATGCACACTCACAAACTTACATAAGCATAGAATTGTAATAAGTTTTCTGATTGTAATAAAGCTAGAGTCGTAAGAAATTATTATAAATATTGCATTTCTTGATTCCAGGCAGCCATATGGCATTGTTTGAATCACTATGCTTATCCAGATGCCATATTTCTGGCAGAGAGATTGTGTGCAGAAGGTAGGATTAGTTTTAAAGAATATACAAGACTAAAATTTTATAAACTCTTCTGATGCATAAATAAATTTATAATTTTGCATTAATATACTTATTTGTTACATAGTGGACACGGAGGAAAGTTTGTTTCTTTTGGCGACATGCTACTATCGTTCTGGCCGGGTTAGACAGGCTTATGCCTTATTATCTCAAAAGGCACCCATCTCGGCGCAGTGTAGGTTTCTACTAGCCAGATGTTGTTACGACTTGGAAAAGTAAGTGATATCCATTTTCCCTTCGTTGCTGCTAATACGCTGCTGCGAAGACACTCTTACTAAAAAATTCGTAGGTACGCGGAAGCGGAAGCCGCGATAATCGGCGGGTACTACAAGCAGCTGAAGAACATGGAGGAGATAATAACTCAGTTCGGGGAACAGGCGTGCTTTTCCCTGCAGATTATAGCGAAAATTTATTACAAAATGATGCGCACTGCGAGGGGCAATGAGGCGCACAAATTGGCGTTAAAGCTCAATCCCTTTCTCTGGCACTCGTTCGAGGAGCTCTGCAACGTGGGCGAGAAGGTGGACCCCGCCAAGGTCTTTCAGCTAGATAAACTAGATTCCTTCGCCATGTGCCACGGTACCGCGGCCACGTTTAACTACGTCGCTGAGCCGGATCTTATTGTACCTGGAAATAACGCCAACAGTACACCCATATCGAATGGCACTAACATGTATGTATATAACGTACATGCTCATATATAATAATAATAATGTAATTTTCAATAATAATATATTTTTTTATTTTTTGCAGCACGCCTATGCATATGTCGACGGCGGTACCGACGCTGATAAGTGGCGGCCAAGCGCGATTCCATTCCACGTCAGGCTCCTCCGTCGAGGAGAGCCCGCAGAACGCACCGGTGTACTATAGTTCCTCGATATCGCCGAAGCCCAAGCTCTCGCGTTACCGCAGCATGTTCAACAATCCCATGAGCCCTCTCACGCCTAGCTTCGGTATTTTGCCATTGGAGACCAACACACCCGAGCCCACCGGTCCGCCCTCGCACGCGACTCTCACGGAAGCGAACGACCAGAAGAGCCTGGCGAAGCGCGTCAGCAGTTTGAGAGCTCATGTAGGGGTGAGTGCGACGAAGTCGCGGCCTTTGCAAACAAAAAAATTCTTGTACGATAATTTCTTTTCATTTTCGTACTCGTATCTTTCAGCAATTAATGTCGAGGAAAGAGGCGCCGCTGCAGCAGGGCAAGTCAGTATTTTCCCAGTCGGGTAACGCAAGTAACACTGCCAATATCGTGACAGTGACCACCGCCAATCCGACCTCGCCTCCGTCGCCGACGTTCCAGGGCACGAACGTTCGACGCTCGTCGCGACTCTTTAGCCACAACTCAGTAAAAGTAAATGGCTCCTCCGTGTGACTTTTCTCACTCGCGTTGTCGTTCACTGATACGATTCGCGTGTTTTTTTTTGTTTCAGGAAAATAATAAATCGCCCAATAGGAACAAATTCGCGACGCCGAAGTCTCCGTCTAGGAAAACGAAGGCGAGGCTCGCGAAAACGAACCTGAACAAGACCAACTTCAACGAGCTGAACGAGAGGAACAGAAGCGAGAAGGAGAAGAGCGAGACAATCACGTCGGAGAAGGCCGTAGCTAACGCGAACGCGCTCAACACGCAGAACAGTAACATCCACTCTGGGATAGCGTTGCAGAAGCAGTCGGCAGGTACGTCAATCGCACCTTTGGCCCACGCCCTTTTCCCTTCATCGCTGATGAATTCAGTTAATATTTTATCTACGACCTTCTTTCAGAGGGACTGATGTCTTTGTTACGCGACTTGGGAATGGCGTATCAACACTTGAGTCAATTTAAATGTACGCAGGCCATTGAGATACTCTGTACACTGCCAATGCAGCATTACAATACCGGTTGGGTGCTCTCCATGCTGGCACGCGCCTACTTTGAAATGATGGATTATAAAAAGGCTGTTAGGTAATGGATTCACGTGATAATTGGCTGTCGAAAAGGGGGGACAAGGAACATTGAATCTGTTTTCGTGGTTTTTCTTAGTCCTCTAATTTTTAAATTTCCTTCGCAGTCTCTTTGCCGAGGTGCGGTTGCTGGAACCGCAGAGAACGGAACTGATGGAGGTATACAGTACCGCTCTCTGGCATCTGCACGCGGAGGTGCAGTTGTCCACGCTTGCCCAGGACCTGGTCTCGCAGGATCGTAACTCGGCGGCGGCGTGGTGCACGACGGGCAACCTGTTCTCGGCGCAGACCGAGCACGAGACGGCCATTAAATTCTTCCAAAGAGCCATTCAGGTGCGCTTGATTTTAATTCGCGACGGCGGAATTACAATAACGCGGCGAATTGTTTCGATGATTGATCACTTCACTCACGATCTTCCGACCGTTCCAGGTGGATCCCAATTTCCCGTACGCCTACACGTTACTGGGACACGAGTACGTCCTGAACGAGGAGCTGGACAAGGCTATTACCGCCTTTCGCAATGCAATCAGACTCGATCCGAGGCACTACAACGCGTGGTGAGTTTTCCTTTCTTCGATCAGCGGCGCACCTCGAATTCCGCTCTCTCACTCGTAATCGAGTAAAATAATTTTTACACGTTTGAAACTGTTGTCGTTGAAGGTTTGGGCTGGGAACGATATTTTCGAAGCAGGAGCAGTACAGCCTAGCGGAGCTGCACTTTAAACGAGCCTTACAGATAAACCCGCAGAACTCTTCGCTGATGTGCCACATAGGCGTCGTGCAGCACGCCCTGAAGAAGACCGACCAGGCGCTAAAGACGCTCAACACCGCGCTCACCAGCAATCCGGATAACACGCTGTGCAAGTTCCACCGCGCGAGCATCAACTTTTCCATCGGTCGAAATACCGAAGCGCTCAGAGAGTTTGAGGAACTGAAGAATATTATACCCAAAGAGTCTCTAGTCTATTATTCGATAGGAAAGGTAAAGGACTGATTCACTCAAACGACCCAAGTTTTCGATCATGAATTGTTTTTTCCTCTCACTTGAAACGTTTTTGTTTAACAGGTGCATAAAAAATTAGGTAATACCCACCTCGCGTTAATGTACTTTAGTTGGGCGACGGACCTAGATCCAAAGGGCGTTAATAGTCAAATCAAGGAGGCTATACTGAGTCCGAGTCAGGGAGACGACGACTCCCCACCGACGCAATCAGGTATCGCTGGCTATAACTTATAATTTATATTATTTATAATTATTACGATTGTGAATTTTATTGATTCTAATTTCTTCGAAATAAATAACTAGCAAAATTAATATTAAAATAATAAATAAATAAAATTTAAATTCGTTGCATTTGCAGACGAGCAGCAGGCACAGAACAACTCGATGGAGCAGGACGCCGAGACGAGTAGGGAAGGCGGTGCTACGCCCAGGAACTCCTCCGTAGAGCGAGCGACTCCGCAACTCCACGCTGACGACAGCGACGACAGTTTATGAGAGCAGAATGCGAGGCTGCCGTGAAGCAGAATGAAGCGACGTTGTAACGCGCCGCTATCCGTCGCCGTTATCGATCATCCGGTCGCTCTTCATTCTCCGCCAACTCGCGGGCACTTGCAGGATCGACTCAGTCACTGATCATTGATTCGTTGAACCTCCCGGGGAGTCGCTGCGTTACCCTCCCTCCGGCGTCTCTCGCGAGCTTGCACGCACAAATGCGGTGACGCGCTTGGAAGACTCGCGTTCTATCGCGTTTGCCTCTGTATATTTTTTTTACCATTCGGTCGGCTTTTGCATTTTTTTTCCTCCGTTCTTTCGATCATACGTTTCTCGTGCCTCGTTCCGCGGATCGAGTCCCTCGAGTGCGACGTGACAGCATTGACGGAAGCTCGAGAGATCGATCAGGCTCGAGCTGAGCGAAGGAGAACGAAGGGACGGTTCCCGTTCGCGGGCGACGTATCGGGGATTTTTCGATTGCGATTGTGGGGACTGCATCGACGTTGTCGCAAGGAAGGAAGGAACGTGTAACCGTAAGCATGTCGTACGTAGTTAGGTAGCGTAATTAATTAATCGTGCGAGTAAGAGAAGAAGACGAGGGCAGAGTCTTGTGTAAATGTAAATTATTATTATTGTGTATTTACAGCTATTATTACTGTATTAGTGCTACATTATTATTATTATTATTATTATTATTATTTGTATGATTATCTTTGTTGATTATGGAGATATCGTGGCCGCTCGGTGTAGGAGCGGTCACCGAACAATCGTGCAATTCTCATGGCGATCCTTCGATCGGAAGAAAAGAAAGGAATATTCGAATCGCAGATTTGCGATCCCAGATGATCCAGTAACCGTGCGACTAAAAATTCGGCTTCGATCTCGATTCGATATCCGGAGTTAGCGTAACCCGCCTCGCAAATGTCTATATATACACACACACACACACACATACACCGACACAGAGATATACGCGTACACTGAATGAATATATAAACACAAAAACGTTGGTCGGATTCTTTATTCTTACTGCTAAATGGAAATCTGCGACGTCGGTCTTCGTATCTATATTAAGTGTACAATTGCAACTTGTGTCATTATCAGTCTCACGGGGATTTCCCTGGAGCCGATACGTCTTGTATTCCCGAAAGAAAGAAGCGTACGCAAACGAGTACAGCCGTCTGCTACCTGCTCTGTAATCTCCAGCGATTTGAATTACATTATCGTATTATCGCGCGTAACGTTTTATATTGTACACATAATTTAACGAGAGACGTCTCACAGATGGAAAAAGAAAAATAGACGAACTGCCGACTGAGAAATGCATCCCTGTGTGCCGCAAGACGCGCGTATCCCTCTTACTTTCTCTATTCCTTCGTATCTTTCGTGTCTTTCATTCCGATTAATTAATTTATTTATTAACTTTCTTAGGGTCACTTCGACCAAAGTCCAGTTAATTTAATCTTCGATTAACGTGAGTTAATCTCTTCGTCTGTTTCTAAGGCAGGTAGTTAGAAAAGGACGAAGAGTGAGTTAATCGAAGATTAAATTAACTGGACTTTGGTCGAAGTGGCCCTTAGTCTCTCTTTCTCTCTCTCTGCATTTCTGTATTCTTTTTTATTTCATGATAGTTTCCTCTCTCTCTCTAGTATTTAACACTATTAAAATTAAATCTGTCTCGTTAAATCATTCTACCTGAAAATAAAAGGAAGCCAAATTATCATTGAGTTATGTTACTTCGAATAGAAATTTGTCTATGATTTGCTGTTGAGCGATATTAGTAACAAATAAAAAATTCTAATTTATCAGCGAGTCTAGTTTTTCGTCGAAAGCAGGGAGAATCGTAGTGGAGTTTTATGGAATTAATTCCTTCCTCATTTTAAATCGAGATGATTGAGCTGAATCGATCAAATACATCTTATTCATTTTGGAACGGAGCGATCGATTTTTATTTAACGTATACAAAGCAGGAACATTTTGCAGATCCTATTGTTACTATTTAACTGAAGGAAAACAGAGCAAAAAATAATTCCTTATTTTTATAGTCTTTAAATTTGCGTTTGCTTATGTCGTGTCTCAATAAGATCTCGCGGGTGTCAGCGCCTGCAGAATAGCAACCAATTTTTAGGCGCGTAAAGTAGGATTGCTATTACGCAGGCGTGCATTTTGGGTTGCAGTACTACAGGCGTCTTATAGCCTCAGTGGTCATTTTATTATTAATAACAAGTCACCTTGTTAGTTTCTAGAATGTCCGCTACGAGTCTCCACTGTTTTTGATGAAAAAATGAGGAAGTAGTATAACTCAATAATAGATGAACCATCGTTTCGAGTTGAATTTTGAAACGCAAGTCTTTGGTGGATTAAATTAATTTATAATATAATTTAACGGAACTTATAAATGAACAGAACTTCTTATTTGTAAAACTGTTCAACTCTGGACTAAACAGATTTTTATTTTTAAATAGTATTTCATGTAAATTAAACAAAGTCTCTATTTTCAGATAATGTTAAAATATGAGTACGGTTAATTTTACAAAAATGAAAAGGAGATATTACTAGATACGACTGTACAAATAGAATTGCATCCGAACAATTATTTTTGACAAATATAGGAAATTTAATTCGTAGATATCGGCACAAAACGTTCTTTTAAAAATACTATTTTATTGAGTTAAACATTAAAATTATTAAATTTATTATACATCACTATTATCACTATTATTATAAATTAATGAAAAAAACTACGGAAGTCTCCTTAGTTTATAATATAATGGCGATATTTTTAGATCTAGAGAGCAGAAATTTCTCGAGCTGCCGTAGCTTTTTCGGCGAAATGATTAATTAATCCATCAGAAGTTTAATCGTGCAGATAGACGATGTTAAAAGTCACCGAGGAGAAAAGAGAGAGAGAGACAGAGAAGGAGACTGATGGAGAGTAATGAAGATCGCGGCAAGTGTTTACTGCGATCTCAGATAACGCTGAGAAACGGTCGAACGACTGATAGGAAGATGATGATGCCGAGAGGGAGGGGGTGGGGCAGGACGGTGGACGTCGACCCATGAAATCAACCGTCTTTCTTGTCATCTTCTGTTTATCTGTCTTGGTTTTGCCATCGACGGGAGGGTCGGGTAGTCCGCAGGCTGTCGTTGTGAAGCGATTGATCGATGCGACGAGCGGATCGAACGTCGGGGAACATGTCTCTGCGAAAGTCCAGGCGGGACTCGGACTTCGTTCTGTCGCATGTCGGTCATAAGGAACATCTCTTCAAGCTCCTCGTCATCGGCGACTACGGTGTCGGTGAGTGGCGACCGCGAATCGTCGCCCGCCCTCGAACTCGCGTCGCGATTCGCACGTCCCGTGTCTTCGTTGCATCCGGAACTCCCGCGAAAATTCACTAAAATTTTCCGCCCCCCTCGAGTGATGCGATAGAAGAGCGCGATATCCATTAAGATAATCCTCCCTCCTATCATCTGCGATTTTATCAATCGTTCGGATTCTCCTTTCATACAAGCATGCTCGAAAATAACAAAATATTTGCATGTAAAGTCATCGCGAACACTCACCGTTAAGTTATCTTCAGCTTCCAGTAATCGGCTGCTACTCACTTGTGTAAATATGTTATATGTGATGCGATAAAATTATGCACGTACGTGCGGGGCTGCACACATGCAAGAGAATCGCATCTATCGGACTGTACGCAGTCCTGAGTTTTATCGGGATAGGTCACGTAATGTTTTTACGGATTTTTAAAAAATTTCCAGACTATTTATAATCTTGCGGATTACATAATTTTATTTTAAGTTTTGAAGCAGAAACTGTTTTTTTTTTTATTTCAGGCAAAACCGCGCTGGTCAGAAGATACACCGAAGGTAAATTTCTTCTCTTTTCTTCGCGTCGATTAGAATCGTTTCGCGAGAGGTCCTGACCTTTGAAAACGTATCTTCGCGTTTGCGCAAAAAGAGCAATGAGGACCGCATCTTTCGCGAGCAAATATTCCGGAAGTGCACGTTCAAAGAAAGAAACATGCTCTCTCTCTAAAAAGAAAGCAACGCCGGCTCATCCGCCTGTATAGAGAGGTCACATGCGTCGCAGCTGCGGCTGCAGCAGCTGCGACCACGATGCTGATCCGCGCGTCGACGCGACGGCGTCGCCGCACACTCTCGAAACACTGTCTTTTCCAGGGAAGTTCTCTTCAAATTACAAGATTACCATAGGCGCCGATTTTGCGATAAAAACGCTCGATTGGGATCCGCACACTAAAATAAACTTGCAGCTATGGTACTGTCGATACGCATAATTTATTTATCTATTTATCATCTTTCAATATTCCTCTCTTTCTCTTTCTCTTTCGTTATCTGTCTATCTTGTGGTTTCTCAAGTTCCTTAATAATCTCAAGATAAATGCAACTAAAACGGTGATTTCATTCCAGGGACATCGCCGGCCACGAGAGATTCGGATACATGACGCGAGTCTATTATAAATACGCGTAGGTATAACATTTTTTTTATACTTTCTTTTTTAAAATATATTTATTTTAAATATGGATAATTTATTATATTTATTATAAATATCTTATTGCAATCCGAACAGAAAATCTGAATAAAATCACGGAAGATAATCGACTATAATCGAAAATTTTAATTCTCACTCTTTATTTAATTAATCGATTTCAAATCGGCTTCACCACTTTTTTACTGATTTATTTGATCTCCACGCAGAGTGGCCGCGGCTCTTGTATTCGACATCTCCCGCGCAGCGACCTTCCAATCGATGAAGAAATGGCTGAACGATCTTCGGGAAAAAGTCACGCTGCCGGACGGTGCGGACATACCGATCGTACTTCTGGCGAACAAGTGCGACGTATCGGTCGCAGTCACCAACGAACAAATCTCGAAATTCTGCAAGGAGAGCAGGATTGACGCCTGGTACGCGACTTCCGCCAAACAGAACACCAACATCGGTAGGTGAACGGTCAAGGATGAGATTTTATTTCGAAGTCTTTCTTCTTTTCTTCAAGTCCATGTCTTCAAGAAACACTTTGGATGGGCAACATATCGTTTATTTTAACGCATTTTTTATTTTATAACGTATTTTATTTATTAACGTATCTGTTAAGTACGTTAATAAATAAAATACGTAATTAATTTATATTAATAAAGTAACGTAATTAATTTATAAAATACGAGTGGATTTTCCAGTCAATCTGATATCTAAATTACTGACCGCACGTTACGAAAATACTTGCAGATGCAGCGATGCACTATTTGGTGGAGAAGGTATTGAGCGCGAGAATCGAAAACGGTATACGTGACTCGATCCGGTTACGACACGAGTCTCCACCGAAGCGCGAGAAATTTGGCTGTTGCAAGTAGAACGACGGGCTTCGAGATTGTCCGAGATGCACATCAACGAAACGCAACGCGAAAGGAACAACGACGATGGAGATAATAACCGAGAAATCGTTACGACGATCGTCATGAGAAAGGAAATGCCACACGATGGCAGAAAGAGACTGTACAAATTGAGCGATTTTATAAATTGCAAAAATTTATGAATATTATCGTTGCACGATATTCTTTACTGTTGGTCCTTATTTATTATTGGCAAATGCCTTATAACTTTGCAATTCCGCCATAATTACATGAAAAAGATAACTACGACGTTTTATGATAATTATCATTCTAATTATGTGAATCGTATCTTGTGGAGAATTTTTAGCGCGTGTCAACAATCAGTAAAGAGTAATTTTCAAGATTCTCGGCATACCGCAAGACTCGAATAGCAATGACACACGTCAACACGCGCGAATGAATAATTTATAGAACATTATTCTGTCATGGTAAACAAGTTACGAAGATTATGCAAATATACTCGAGAACACAGACTATCACAAGGCTGAATTCTTCTCTTTTCCTCTCCATCTCGCCCGGAGGCTTGTCAGCTGGACGAATTAGATTCGTTTACGTAATGGAAATGTTATTAAGACATTACTGACACGGATATTTGCCAGAAGAAATAAATGTAGCAATAATTATAAGGGATAGAACTTATTCATTTCTGGGTCTACAGTATTCTCAATCGTCGAGAACTCTAGGCAATATGCCAAATAATAATATAGATGCCTCAGAACTCCTCAGAAAAAGAAACAATTTTTAGGGCTAGAACTTTTTCATTTATTGTTTTAAAGAATTTTAAATCATCGAGAACTCTAGGCAATATGTCAAATAACAATATAGATGCCTCAGAACTCCTCAGAAAAAGAAACAATTTTTAGGGCTAGAACTTTTTCAATTATTGGTCTAAAGTATTTTCAATCGTCGAGAACTCTTCGCAATATGCCAAATAACAATATAAATATACCAAAGCTACTAGGAAAAAGAAAAAAATTGTCGACCTCGGAACTTAGAAAACTTCAATTGCCGCTCTTTTTGTAATGCCTTGGTGTTATTCCAGATGTTACAAAGGCTTAATGTATTCTTATGAAGGCATCGATCACCTCGCACTTGTTTTACATTTTAATCATATCAATACTAAAATTATAATTTATTAAAAATGTCTTATTAATAATTATTGACAACTTCCAGGACTCGAGTTTAGTCTGGGAAATCTAGTTCACTCCAACAGCTGTTATTATTATCTAATCTATTAAATTAAAACAGCCAACAGTTACAATCAGATTCCAAATTATTAAGAAGAGAACGTACTTCTGTTATCAACGCGTCAGTTGCGCATATTCGAGCTGTCTGGCCTCGTTTATACACTGAAAGTGTTATCACTTAGCACAGTAGCTACTGATAACGAGCATTTGCCGACTGTGAAAATAACGGTGTTGTGGTCTTGGAATACGGTCTAGTCATGCTAGTCGTGGATCACGATCTGCCGCTATCGGACGTGGTATCGCGCATGTTTCTGTACTAAATGGAATATACAAGTGACATTGAGTTTACGCAATTCCAGAACGTCTGACAGTTGATTACGTTAGGGCAAGTCGACGTGGCTGTGTCTGAACTTTCGAGCTTTTTGATTCCAACGAGGATAAAGTGAAGAAATGGATAGAAGTCGTGCAGACACCGTGGAAACTGGTAAGCTGGAATTTGTACTCAACGGCGATCAGCAGTTATCCTGATTTTGAGACCACTCTATTTCTGGAGCCACTTATAAAGAGCTCTTGTTATATATTTATATAAATATTTCTGCCGGTTTTGTTTTATGGTGCAGTGCTGGGACGTAAACGATTGTCGGAGCTTGGCAGAACGTTAACGCACGAGCACTTCTCTCTGGACTTTCGCAAGTTTTACGTACCACCACCGAGTCATCTGAAAGATTTTTCGAATGACGAGCTGTCCTTGCGGAACATTGGGTATATCAGACAATATCCGTAAGTGAGATGAAAATATCTCTTGCACCGTATTTTTTATAAGCCTCATGCGCCTGCATAATTGCGTATTATTGAATAATACTCACTGAATAAATATTGTTCAATGAAAATTAATTAAATTAATTAATAAAATACTTGAAATCAGGTACAGTAACTTAGTTAACTTATCGTTCAATGACGACGGATCAGCGGCAGCTGTTCTCGAGGATGTTGAAATATTTAAGAAAAGTGGCGGTGGAACCATCGTGGAGAACAGCAACCACGGCTTGCAACGCGACATCTTTTTAATGAAAGCAGTTAGCGAGTCCACTGGGATCAACGTAATTGCCGGAACTGGTACTATTAGCAGCTTCTTGTCAATAACGACGCATGTTATCTCTCACGTACCACTCGACCAAACTATCTTCTCTTTGTTTGCTCCAAATATCTTTTAATTAGATTTCCTTCACGGAAAATATCTTAGTTCATATATTATTATTATTCCATTTACGATATAATTTTATTACGTTTTTGTAACTCGTCAGGATATTATGTTGCCAGTACGCAGAGTGCATCAACTCTCAGTACGTCGAAAGAAGAAATGTATAACTTGATGTACAAAGAATTGCAAACTGGTTGCGAGGAATGTCCCGACGTGAAAGCAGGATTTATCGGAGAAGTCGGCAGCACTTGGCCAATCGAAGGTAAATAGATATAAATTATAAGTTATAAACAGCAATAAATAGTAAATTATCAATTACATCTCGTTAGGTTGCGCATTTTCGTAAAGAATCATTTAATAAAGTCAGTAAAATAATAAAATAAAATAATTAATTAATTGATCGTGAACATAAAAATCAAAATGATATCTTACAAACTTTTGTGTTATATTTTGGAGAAGTATTTGTGTTGTATCACTGTATTTCAGATTTTGAAAAACGAGCTATTTGCGCGACTGGCGAGCTTCAAGCGCAATTGGGTTGCCCTGTGAGCTTTCATCCTGGGAGGAATGAATCTGCGCCCATGGAAATAATGCGGATCTACCAAGAGGCTGGAGGAGATTCCAGCAAAGCCATCATGTCGCACATCGATCGTAAGATCAACAAATTTCTTTCTGCTAACGATATAAATAATTTAAAAAATTCAAATTGAAAAATTCAAGATTTTTTAAAAATTGAAGTTGATATCGCAATCTTCTTTAACGTTTAATTTAATTTTCTGTATTATTTTAATTAAATAATGTCGAATTTGATAGGTACATTGACCAGCGTGGAGAAGCTCATGGAGTTCGCCGACGAGACCAAATGTTACATCCAGTTCGATCTGTTTGGTACCGAATGTTCTTTTTATCAGTTAAACACGACAATCGATATGCTGTCGGACGCACAGCGCGTCAAACGTATTGCGAAGCTAAAGAAAGAAGGAAAACTGCGCCGAGTCCTCATGAGTCACGACGTTCACACCAAGCATAGACTGGTACAGTTGAATTTTCGAGTTTATGTAATATAAAGATCATTGAGTCATTTAAAGATCAAAATTAATTTGAAAACGGCAAGAATGTAAATGATTAAGTTTTAGTGGATAAAAATTAAATTATTTTGTTAACTTTTAGATACCTTTCGGTGGTCATGGATATTCTCATATCACGAGTAACGTTATACCAAGCATAATGATGAACAGGGGCTTTACTACGGAGGAAATCAATACGATTACAATTGAAAATCCCAGAAAGTGGCTTACTCGAGAATAATTTATTTGCGGAGCAAGGTGTGTCTTTTCTCATGAAACGGTAATGGATTCTTATTTTATTGAGTGTACGTTGCTGCATTATAGTCTAATGTCCTTATTTTATACTCATTGCCTTAATTATACGAACGCGTTTTTTTAAATATAAAACGATACAAATTGCATTTTATTTACATACGATGCACGATAAGCTTTGGTAAAGGTCAGTATCCGGCCGAGGAGCTTTAGCTTCCTGGCTTTTCCGATTTTCGGAAATTAAATACGCGCGCGACACATTCGACGTTCGCGATACATCATTCATGAGCGAAAGAATAATTTATACAACGCACTATTCTATCGTACTAGACGAGGTACAAAAATCATGCGAACTGGCTCGATAACAGTAACGAGAGAGTATCAGTCTTCCTTTCTTCCTCGTGACGAAAGACGTTTATCCTCTCCTCTCAATTTTTCGACATCAGCCTTCGATCTGCGATGTCTTACAGCTCCTCCTGGAGTTGCGAACTTCTCACGGGATTCATGGCTATAGACACCGTCGACACCATGGTTTTGCTGAAGTCCTTTGAGTAATCTGTGGCCAAGGAGTAAGACGTGATTATACTTCGATGGCGACATCACTCGGCACTGTCGTGTCAAATGCAGAGAAGAGAGTAGCAATTGACGAAAAAGCGCTAGCCTAAAGCTGTCTTGAAGTAGTGAATGATTTGTGTTTCCTAAGATACAGTGGTATCATGATATGTATGGAAGAAATATATGTATACAAGGAATAAAATATCGCAATAAAATAGTGAAAGAAAGAAGTTAGATGTGATGCAATTTATGTAATTTACACATTTATAAATTATGGTTTGTAAAGAAAATATCTTAGAATATTCTTTTCTCTTAATTTCCAATTACAACATAATTGTCTCAATCAGTATCCTTCAACATAAATCCTTCACCGTGCTTCAATGATTAAAACTACGAGTCAATGATTAAAATCTTGCAACGATTAGAAGCAAGACATTCGGAAATAAATTTAAGCAATTAAATGAAAAGTCAATGATCCATCGGACTTTGTTAGTGCATTATTAAATCACGAGTTGCATTCCGACGACGACGACCCTTCGACGTCGCTCGCTCTGCCCTTCACCGAGGGATGAAGTTAGGGACGTGTTAGGCATAAAAAATAAAGAAATCGAAGATTAGAACTTGCGATTAGTCGGTGTTAACGTACGCACACACTGACCACTTATATTAGCGATATCAAAAAGCGGCAATCAAATAGAAAGCAGCAAACTTGGTGCCCTTGACTTACGAAGTGAGCGAGTGGTCGCTTAGCTCGGTCAGAGCTTGGTGAGAGTTACCGCGTGTCGTTGCTCGAAGTTACCTTGGGCGAAGTCCTGGTGATGGACCTGATGGCCAGCGCAGGGCGCGCTGCTTCCGTACGGTGTCAAACTCGCCCTTATCCACGAGCAGCCGATCACCCCGGCGTACGCCTGCCTGTACTGCTTGTTCATGATCACATAAATGATCGGGTTCACGCACGACGCAAAGTACAGCAGCAGATAGCCCAGAATGTGACACTCTGAAGCATTCGAAAAAAAAGCAACAGTTAACTCTGCTCTCTCAAGAGTAATATGAATACTTGATTATCTTCTGCACATATCAGACTTTATTAGGGGTGTGATTTAGTTTTGAGGGTTTTGCAACAGATGGCTGTAGTGTCAGTTTGTTCCAATAGCTGTTTCCGATAACTGTTGTTTCTTACAGTCTTGACATTATCCATGACATTTAGTAGCATTATAGCAATAGATGCAATAACGGTCGTGTTTATATCATCGTAAAAATACAACTTCCGAAACAGCATTTTCGACATGCGTTGCTTTTGTTTTTTAATCAAAAGAAAACTGCGGCTGACGGTTATAGAATTCTTGTGAAAACTTATGGTGATTCTGCCCCATTAATTAAGACGTGTGAATACTGGTTTAGACGCTTTAAAAGTGGTTATACTGATGTGAAGGACAAAGAACGCTCGGGACAACTAAGAAAGCTTGAAAATGCAGATTTGCAAGCATTAGTGGACGAAAATCCAACACAATCCACTTCAGAACTTGCCAGAGCATTAAATGTTGATCGTACAACAGTTACCAAACATTTACATGAAATGGGAAAAATTCAGAAAGAAGGGAAATGGGTTCGACATCAATTATCGGAAAGTGCCATTTGAACATTTGCATTTCGTTGATCGCCAGGCAAAAAAAGAAGAGTCTTTTGTCTCGGATTGTTACTGGGGATGAAAAGTGGATCTATTTTGATAATTCCAAACGCAGAAAATCATGGGTGGATCCAAGCCAACTATCAACATCAACTCCGAGACGCAATATTCACGGTTCAAAAGTAATGCTCTGTATTTGGTGGGATAGTGTACTATGAGCTGTTAAATCCGCATGAGACTGTCACGGCTGATCGTTATCGACACCAATTGTACAAGTTGAAGCAAGCATTCGACCAAAAACGACCAGCAATTGCGAGTAAACGACGGAAAGTGATTCTTCTTCGTGACAACGCTCGACCTCACGTTGCGTTATCAGTGGAACAAACACTATTAGAGCTTGAATGGCAAGTCTTCTCCGGACATTGCTCCATGCGATTATTATTTGTTCCGGTCGATGCAACACGCTTTAGAGGATACACACTTTCATAATTTCGAAGAAGTGCGAAAATTCGTCGACGAATGGATCAATTCAAAAGAGTGATTTTATCGTGGTGGAATCCATCTCTTGCCAGAAAGATGGGAAAAAGTTATAGAAAACGAAGGAAAATATTTTGATTAAGGTATTCATTCATTATCATATTTAAATACATGCGTTTTTGAGCAAAAAACCCTCAAAACTAAATCACACCCCTAATATATTTCCTTATTTATATAATTATTTATTGTTGCCTAATGGCTGAATTTCGATTGTGATTTGAATTATTTTTGTATATATAATAAAAAAATGATGCATCTCTTCTTACCGGGACATCTGACTTCCGCATCGGCCACCTTGACGATGGTGATTGGCAGGTAGCACGCAAGGAAGCTGAGGAAGATCACCAACACCATTTTTGTGATTCTCCACTCGCTACGCTTCTGCTTGATCTCTCTAATATCCCTGCTGGGTGTGTGAGGCGACTTTATCGTCGGTCCTACATGCTTCCGCATTCTTGATTCTGATCTGTAGTATTAGTGCATGGTTTTGATTGATAATCATCATGAGGAAATAATAGTGGAGGATATATGTGAGGAAATGTAAATTACTTGTGCACCACCCAGAATATTCTGGCGTAACAGCCTACAATCACCACGCAGGGTATCAGGAACCCCATGATGAAGAGGAATGTCTTGGAAGTGTGACCATGATGGTCCTTGACAATAGAGCAGGTCTCCAGATTGGAATCGTAGTCAAATTTACCTAAAGAGAGCCAGAAGAAGATAGATAAGAAATTGCAAGCGATAAATAATGAGTTGTGAATAATAAAGTAATATTAAAAAACGAAGATATTCTTAATCTTCTATTCGACTGAAAATTTATAATTAAGATTTCAATATTATTGAATAACGTTTAAATAATAATTGAAGCGGAAGCTTACCCCACACTTCCAAAAGCGTGGGTATCTGCATTCCGTAAGAGAACACCCAGCAGAAGACGATCATCGCGGCGATCCAGTATTTTTTATACACTTTGCTGTATATGGTATAGTGCGCTATCATAATGTACCTACAGAATACAAATTGTCAATTATAATTATATTTGATCTGATCGCACATTAATTCTCAAACAGTTTATTTGTCACGCTCAATCAAATTAAAACAAATTGCCTGATTGAATGAACCGAGGCATAAAAGTTTAAGTATGAAAATAAAGAAGAGACACACACCTGTTGATAGTAATAGCTGCAACAGATAGGAGACTGACGCCAACGTTTCCGTATCGAAAGAAGGGTACGAAGACGCACAAAAATCGTACATCCGTCCAGCTGGCGTTGATGAACCTGATGGAGTCGAACGGCAGCACCAGCAGGCAGAACACAAAGTCCGCGACGCACAAGCTATTGATGCAGATTAATGTAATTAACGTGGACATGAAGAAGAGCCACATAACGAGAATGTTAAAACTTGCAGCCAACACTCTACGTTAAATGGTAGCAGTATGTCTGTGTGCGCGATAATTACAGGCATATTGTCTGGATTAATACCTTATGATAAAAGCCGCTGCGACATTGCGAACTTTAGGATATTTGCAGAGAGCAACGATCGTCAGTAAATTACCGGCGAGACCGACGAGCATGATGATGATTGCTACCACTGCTGCGAAGGTCCTCAAGGGCTTTGGAAATCTGCAACGCATAAATCAACAATCGTAAGAACGATTATTTTTTTATTCATCAATTTTTATCGATTTCGTTAATTTTTCAAGAAAGATCAATATCGGATCAGCTGAGATATGCAGGAAGCCACAAGCAATTCCAGAGCACATATTGCGTGCACCAAACTGATCGACGTACCTTGACGATTCCGCATCAACGATAGTGCTGTGTGTAATGTTGTCCATGACGTGCGACGTCCACGTGGTCGCGCCATCCATCATTCCGGCTTTGGCGAAGGTGTTGAAGCTTTGTTCGAACGGTTCCATTTAGTCTCGTCCGACCTCGAAGGCCTGCGGCATTCGTGAACGGAAGAGCGAAATTAAATATTCGACCTGTATTCTCCTAGGCGGATGACTAAAGCGGATGACTAATCGCGCGGGCGACAGTCGCAGGAATATCCGTAGCGCGAATATTTCGGCGAATATAAAAATAACCGGGACACCGATCTGCAGATCGGCGTCTCGATCTATCACATATCTGTCGGCCGAGTGATTCGTCTTGGAGATGAAGTGAAATTACGGCGAGAGGCTGTAGAAACATAAGAAACACGATGTTCCTCCTTCATGATAGGCATTCATTGACAAGTCAACGCCTATCATGAGACCCGTTTGCGCTATTATTGCGAAACAAACGAGGCAGACACGGTATTCCCACGGAGGAAACCGCGATCTGAAATTCCGGTTGGCGCGCGACGCGACGCGCCGCGCCGCGATCTGATGCAAGGCGGATGCGACGACGCACTTGTTGCTTCAAAGCCTTTTCCTGAATTGCGACAGACAAAACCAGCGTGGTGCAACGAGCTATCGCTGTACCACAACGCGTTAAAAATCAACGCCTTCGTTAGTCTTGAGATATAACGTGGATTAACACTTACAATTTCGAGACTTTTTTAAACAATCTTTAATTAAGTATTACATATCAAATTAGAATACGTCTCAAGAGATTTCAATAACTGTTGAGTTACAACCAGACCCATAAAAAAGTATGAGGACGCCTGAAATAAGGTACACAGGAGTTTATTAACGGAATCGCCGTTAAAAGAGGCCGAAAGAAATTTACATCGCGCGACGCGCGATTTATATTAATCGCGTTCGTCCCGCACGTCAGTGTCTAGCAGAGATTACCGAGGACTCTAATTGTAAGTGAGGAACTCTCAAGAACGAGAGCCTGATGACGCGTGGGACGTTTGACATTTGCGTTATGCAAATCCCGCGCGCGCGAGGCGCATTAAAATAATTCTCCGGCCCAGACAATGGCGCGGCGGGGAACGGACACTCGCGTTAATCGCGAAGAAAGGAGACCGTAAGAATTCATTATTATTTATGGGCTGGTGACAACGGAAATAGCTAGTCCGGAGGATAACGATTTACCGAGGATAACGTTCTCGGAGAACGATACCGATTCTCCGAGATTGGCGGCATTCTTCGGCCCGCAGCCGCCCGTTGATGGCTTCCGGGCCAGCCGAGGTACTCCATAATTCCATATTCCGTCAGTGGCGTTTCCGGATACCTTGAATCCGCTCGCGATAATCACACCGACGTGACCAACGTGCGATTTTGCAATGTAAATTCGTAATATCCCTCATTCCAAAGCTTCCTTGTAAATCTTCCTTCGAGCGCCGTTCTCCGATCATTAAACCGCAGCCACGCGACAGCAAACGGTTTACGAATGGCTTTGGCTCATCGTTACATGAGTCATTTACATCACCGAGACGTGCAGAGAACGTTGCTCGAGTCTACCCGGAATGTACGATATCAATTATGAGTTAGCAGTATATAGCGTGTCAGTTTCCTGCTACTCGAGTAATTGCCTCTGAATATCGAGATCTTGTTTATCGTTCTGATTTCTTGTACTTGATAAACGCAGAGATTCTGAAGCAAAATTTATTAGCTGAGTTTGTCAAGTAATTTATAATGTCGTAATTTTTCTTGATTATTATATTTTTAGTATGGCTCTTTCATTATTGGATAAATCTGTGAAGAACTACTGCAAGGAGAATTCACGTCAATAAAAAATTGCGAATCTATATTTATCGATCAACGATAGCGATCCATGTGCAATGCATAGTCGCGGAGGGTGCGCTGGATTTGGTAAACTGGGGTCAAACTGCGGTGCATTAACCCCGATTGAGCTTAATTAAAGGAAATTAACGGACACCCGGTACTAGGCGTCCCCTCGCGACGAAAAAACTGATGAAAGCCACGAAAGACATGGGAACGCATCAACGCGTCGCGCCGGCCGTGTCGCTGTCCCCTTTACATGCACATACGCGTCTGCAAAAATTGACAAAATAATTTCATGTTATCGTAACTGCATCGTGAGAGAGAGATAACTGATTGTCAATAGCTAAACTACCGAAGAATCGCTATATATCGCACGGAAAAATTACGAAATCAAGGAAAAACTTCGAAACGAGTTTAATTGGAGAGCAATTTTTCATTTTTTGTCTTGACATAAAACAAATATATATTATGTATAAATTTTTATTTAACGATATACATCAGTGTTTTGACTTTATCTGAAGGAGGCAAGCTTAAACTCCGAGAAAGGAGTGTATATTTGACTTTTATATCAGTTCGATAAGTCAATCGGTGACGCGCTGTGACGGAAGACGCGGCGCGAAACCGCGAACATTATTTCTCGTTCTGTGGAAGTTCCTCGGTGACGGACTGACGTCACCGAATGATTTCCGTGTTAATCATGCGGCGAACGGCAATGAATGAGTCAAGTTGAGTCACGGTGAAAGTACCTGGAGCGAATCAGCGCCGGTCGCCGATGCGTCGATCGGCGTCTCGTTCGGTCAAGAGCGCATTCAGTCTTTCGCACACGAATTCGTATTTCCGGTGGAACGTTTGCGACAATCGCGCGTGAGACTCTAACAATCTATCTTCTTAATTAAAAATTGACAACAACACACAGTGAAATTATTCTTTTATTTGGTACTAAGATTATTACGTAATTCTACGTACAAATTCTGATTATCATAATGCGACTGTGTACGTCATTCAGTAATTAAAATTAAATTCAGTATTAAGCCTCGACAAAGCGCGATTGCTTGTTATTGCGTCACTAGGGCGCACGAAATCCAGAATAAATGATCGCATGAATCAGTATTTAATCTCATTACGTTCGCAACTTTTTTATGTGACTGAAATGGAGATCGAGCGGGATATAAATGTGCGAATACCGAGTGCGAAAAGATAGTGCGTGTACACGAGTCGAGTGCACGATCGTTGAAAGTCGATCAAGGCGCGACACTCTCATGTACCGCCCACGAGAGGACCACGTGGCGTGGATGTCAAACGTCTGCAAACGTACGGCACAAAACATGTGTCGTGCTATTCATACCGTGCATTAGCGGTAGATATGCTGTATGCCGGGTGATACTAAGATACCGGCTCGTTTAAAGCGGAAGGCTCCCTGGTGATCTTAATTTCTTAACGATCTTAATATCTAAATTTACAAGACAATTCCAAAGCAAATTCAAACAAAGCAGACAATCAAACCTGCAGGAAGCTTTCAAAAATTTTTGTGCATTCTGACTTTATTGGCGTAATTTTTATGCACTTTTCTAGGAACTAATTAGTCTTCAAAATACTCGAATAATTGCCTCAAGGCTTAATATTTTGTGTAACATGCAATTGCAAGTCTGTAATATATGATACACTGAATTATGTATGGGATCGTTTGTACGTGCGATTGAAGTACGTAAAGCTCCCTTGAATTTTCGCAGTAGCTTTGGTAGGATCCAGCTAATTGAATACTACTGCACGCGTCGTAATTCTCCCCACGTCATGTTTCTAAATTGCTCGTCAGGACCGTCGAACCACCCGCCACGGTTTTTTGCCCTGTTCTCGGCATTGGTCCCACAGGATCGCAGACCAACGCCGCCCTTGAGACCAGGCGGATCCAGGCGGGGTGAAAACCGCGATTAAACGATACTTCTTAGGGATTCAATCAGCCGGCTTTCAAGGTACTCGAATAATTGTTTCATCTTCTATCGTGCTTGCATTCGCGATTAAAAATCGATTACACACTTCGACAAGCTTAATTGACGCGTTAAAGCTTGAGACAAAGAAACAGTTGAGAAGAACAAGATAAATAAAACAGTAACGAGTATTACTTACCACTCGTCGATTCCTACTTCAGAGTAGCCATGAATCTGGGCGAGGTGACAGACAATCGAAGATGCAAGAGGAAAATTAATGACTTTTTTCAACTGAGGAATGCGAGAAGAATTCTCGATCTGCAGATGATCTCACGCGCTTCTCAGCGTGCGTTCTAACGGAGAATGATTAAAGTTGTGTAAGAGAATAATTTAATATCGTTATTTCCGTGAATCCTTCAGCTCTCGAGCGTCACGTGACGAAATCTTCATTGGCACACCGGCTGACTAGTATATTTTTATTTTAATACCTTCGGCTCTCTTCTCTTCCTCTTTGTTCTATTCGTGTCTTCGCAGTTTTATTGTACTAATCTAACTCCGTCGAAATTCAACTGATTTCCACAAAGTCCGATCACTTAATGCTTTCTTCCCTCAAGCAAAGGTAACTCAACGGTGCTGGGAAAGTTGTCGATTCTTCGCCGATGACGTGGCCGAATTTTGATTTCGTCGAAATTTTTTGTTATCGTTCAAAAAATTCCACAGAAAGTCCCAACTAAACGTCCTTCGTGTCCACTCGTGTAACTTTGTCGTCTTTATTTTAAACGATATCTCCGAGCGGACGACATTTCCTTTCCGGAGGACCTCACGCACGTAACTTGAATTTTTATTTGAAATTTTGCAAAGCAGTTTCCAGCCGAATGACACCTGTCTGTCTGTCTCGCGGACGATCGTGACTTCTTTCGCGACGACTCGCGATCTCGACTGCGCGCGCGATCGATTGTCCGGGGACCGGACCGACTCGCGGAGGGGACCGCCGCGCGCGATGTCGAGGGCACCGTGTATGCGTCAGCGTCACCGTGGATGGACTACTGCTTACCCAGCATTCCGTCAGATCGTACACACGCTAGATACGGGCCCCGAGTGCGGGTAGGCGGCCGCAGAAGGAGGAGGTTGTGGGAGAGAGAGGGAGAGAGGACGCGGGGAAACGGGCTCGGTCCTCGGTGTGGGCTCGATGACGAGCGAGACCACATCTGCGCCCAAGACCCGGGGACCCCTGGTGACCCTTTCGCTGTGACACACCGAGCTGCGCCTTTTCAAGTTGTGCGGAATGTGCTGCGATGGCAATATATCGCGTCCTTCCGCTTGTTTTTGCGTAATTGGGACGAGAATTATGTTATATGCGGGTGTGGTAAATTTCTACGTTTCGCAGAGGAAATCAGCTGAACGATTAAGATAGGCGAGAGATTCAGAATATTTTTTAAATGTTTTTACTTTTACTTCTAACATACAAGTTATTGTTAAACAAGAATAAAAGAATTGAAGATTGACTGTCTCGCGGCTGGCGAGATAAGCCGAAGTAGATCTCCCCGATGGGGATCGATTACGGTATCAGATCGCACGAGAACTTCTCGAATCCACTCGCGCTCGCCGATAAGATCATCGTACTCTCTCGATACCGCGGGCGTGTAGCCCGTTTATTACGTGAGCAACCGAGGAGACACGAGCGAGAGTGAATTAGACACAACGAAGTGGAACCGACCGGCCGCATTAATTGGAATGACTAAATCGAACCTCGCTAGATTTACGCGTCACAGAAGCGACCCGCATTCAACACAAGCGCGCCCATTTGTCCGGAATTAATTCGATCATCTTCTCTCCCTCCCCTTCCTCCGCTCTTTCAATTCATAAGCTCATCATTTTCTGCCGAGAAAAACAATATAATCTATCTATCTATTTTTTTTAATCGAATATATTAATAAGTTTTATACGTAACATCAATGATACGCTTGTGTGCGACGACCTAGATCTAGCGGATGTCCTTCCGGCTACAGATATGTGGTACGACAAATTAAAAACATATCATCAATGACAGAACACTTTGGCATTGGGGAAATTGGGAAAGATAATATTAACAATGTTTCGCCGCGATTATAATAAAAGTGAGATAAGAAAAATGTTCGGTTCTCAATTAACAACGCGAGCTCCAATGCAGGAGTACCGTAACTGAAGAGTGATAAAATATTTCCCTCAGAGATCAATTAATTTTAAAGCAAAAATACCTTCATTTAAAAGTAATATTGAGAAAGAAAGATACATATCTTAATTTGCTTCATTGCTTAATTTATTGCTTAATCAATTTCTCAAACTTTCTTTCTTTGGGACAGTTACAAATTAAGCTTAATCGATCGGTCACCGATAATTGCCGGCGGATGTCCCTTCGTTCATATCTTTTTATATTCTTAATAATTATATTATATTCTTGATGCAATTAATCGAAAGTTAAGATTTATTTAAAGGGACACGAGCGAATTGGTCGCTCTGCGACGACACATCCGCCAATTTACGGGAACGTTTGCCGTGCGAGCGGAGTTCGAGATCACGGCAAATCGAAACCCGGACAAGAAGCGAACTGGGGAAACGCGCTTCCGACCGACCCGTTCGCTTCCGGTCGCGGACGTTCGTACGCAGCTGGAGGCGCTCCCCCTCGCGTGGCGCAACTACTACTAACGAAATGCAATTATTTTTAAAAAGGATGTAGGGACGCGCTCGCCGCGGTTTCCAGGGGACGGTATACGCTCCGTGATCGGGCACGTAGGTGCTCCAGCTGGACCCGTAAGTGCCATAACGTCGATGGGACGACATGGGGCTGGCTGGCACCGTTTAACACTTTTGCTGCTGCGTTGCCGATCACGTAGGCACGTCCCAGCAAATCGTTTACAACTGCTTAACAAGACCGCGTCACTTGTGATCGATGTCCTCGATGCCACCAATTTGCACCCCCTAATTTCACGAAGAAGCATATGATTAGCAAAAATAATATCAAAAACTTAAGGTTTCCGTATTGTTAATTATAGGATTTGACTTCCGGATTGGACATTTCTACATTTTCAGTTTGCTTCGATGTTTCGTGAACGTTTCAATCTTCTTCATCAGGGAAAATATACACAATATCTGGTTGCTTCTTTTCCTGATAAAGTGGATTGAAATATTTGCGAAATATTTGCGAAAATGTCGGTACCAAAGTGACAAAAACACGACTTCAATTCGAAAATAAAATCCAATTACATGATTAAAATATTGCTTATTAAATATTGTATTGTATTGAAATGCATATTTTTGCAATTTATATTGCATTTTATCGCAAATACTTCCACTTTCTTTTCTGCTGGACCAATCTTCCAAGAAGAAACTTTTCCGATATCGCGAAGGAGAAACAAAATCTGGCGCAAGCGCGGTATCTGCGAAAAGTGCATATTCCTGTACATGATTCTCGTTGATAATGCCGTCAGTTCGGTCGCGAGTTTTGCCAGAACCGCTTCTATCAACGCGGTACCATCGACGCGGTATCTGCTTACCTTAATTGCGCTTTTACTGCTAAAAAATTGAGAAGAAGTAATTTTAAAAATTTCCGTCATGTAGAACGTCTTCTCGCTATATTTTGCGTTATCACGAAATCTATTGTAGAGTATCAAAACGTCACGGCAAAGCGATCCTGGGCGAGACTCATGATTTTGAATCGGAGCAAACGGCTTAACTCTGCAATGCGAAGTCCAAGATGAGACTCTGCAAGAAGAAATACAAATCCACGACACGGCTAACGTTTTCCACGTGTCGAGGGCAACGAGAATAAGTTGCTACAGAAGTCGCTCTCGTGCCGTTACAGATAATTGCCGTCGATGAGGCGGAAATGCGTCAATCTTTCCTCTTCACAAAGGTAAACGCAGCGTCAGAGAAGTGACTGAAATTTAGTCTTCTTTAATGTATTCAAAATTACTCTCTTATATTACTTCATTAAAATAAAAATACTTTTAATATATTTAAAAGTGTTAACATATTTTATAAATTTCATCTTAACAAATTTTATCTTGGCAAACTCTTTAATATATTCTGTCAAGCTTTTTGATACTTTATGCAATATTTTCGTTTGCGCATTCTGATATGCATGTATACGTGGCGAAATTGAGATTAATCTGAAAATGCAAACGCTAATCTGCTCCTTGGTGATGGTTCACGGGAACTATGGATGATGGTGAGGAGTCGGCCCGGACCGTAGAAACACCCGAAAGTTTACGCTCCGACGAAAGAGTTTATCGTCTCGGGTGGCGAAAATAGATCTCTCTGTTCCTCTTCGACGCTGCGTCGGCAGAAAAAAAGAGTCATTGGGACCAATACGCGTGCACACGTGAGCGGCGTGGGTCACATGCGCGTAAAATTTGCATCACCGGTGCCGACAAAACGTGATAATACGTGCGTCTCAGCTGTTATATGGAACTGCGCCATATAATGCATAAAAGATCAAACGGAAACGCAAGCAGAATACAGCTGTGTAAGGAGAAATACATGTTTCATAAAATTCGATGTATATATATTTCACACGCATGCATATTATGCTTTCCTCTTTGTTATGTTACGCGTGAAATACAAGGAATTAGCTTTTACTCATTGAAAATACTTGAAACTCATTGAAATAATAGTACAGAAATAATGCTGCCTTTTGTTTCTATTTCGCAAAGAATACGAATTATTAATAAAAATCAGAAGCTTGATGGCAATTCTCGATAATAAAGAAGAAACACCAAAGATTCCTTCTCATTTCGCAAATTATAAGTATAAAATAAATGAGGATAAAGGCTTTACTGACTCCAAAGCGTCGACTTCAAAGGATTCGCCTGACGGCATCGCGATGATCGTTTTGTAAATAGCGAAATGTAGAATGTCGCGATTCTACCTACGGCCCTGACATCGAATATTCGTGGTCGGCGAGAGAGAATCCAGCTTTCCGCAGATGCTGGAGTACTGGTGGATGGCGAGCAACGAGAGCAACGGACACAATGGCAGCAGCGACGTGGGGCTCGAGGAGGTCCTGCAGGACCCAGGATCGGTGATCCTGTTCGTCGGCTATCCACGGTGGCTGCTGTACTTCGCCGCCGCCTGTTGCATCCTCTTCATGCTGGTCGGCATCCCGGGGAACCTCATCACGGTGATCGCGCTGTTCCGCACAAAGAAGGTCAGTGTAATTGTAATTGTTCTGCAATCAATGCAACGACGTAATATCGTCTAAGAATAAACATGGGGAATCTGTTTTAAAATCATTTAAAAATTGCTTCTCCTAGGAAATTAATCGATTAGTTGATTTCTTGATCCGCTAATCAATTAGTTTGATCAAGCTAATTCTGAATTCAATTTAATTTAAAATTGAGTTAGTTAATTTAAATTATTATACATTAAATTGAAAGAAACTAGATGATTAGTGGAAATTATTTTCTCTACACAATGGCTTCGTTAGCATCATAGAAAAACAACAATGGCTCGTAGAAAGACGATACCGAGTTTGATATTATTACGAGTCTGTCTCAAGCTTTTCTTTCTAGAAAAATAATGCATGAAATAAATGCTTCGAGATGATCACAGAAAAATGTACAAGATACTGCGCTTTCCTGGAGATCTAGGAGACCTACGGAGATCATTTTGCGCTACTCGCGGCAATTTTCGCAATCCGTATTCGAGACAAGTTAAATACATTATACTGCATTCGCATTACACATGACGCACGGCTACTCGAGTTTCCGGTACGTTCTTGCACGCAGAAATCTTAAAAGTCGTCCGAGTGGTTCACCTCGAGCTATTATGCTTCTCTAGCCTTGCAAAGTGTTAATGAATACGTTGGTGAATTGTTAAACCACATAGATAATTCATCGATTAAACATATATTGTTTTACTATTACTTTCACAATATCGTTGCGTGATAAAATATATTTTTTTTTTATGAACAATCGGAAATGTCGCAAGCTACTGACGCAGGTTGTCGATACGATTCTACAACAAAGAACCTTTCCTTTCAATCATCAATGAGTTAAGTTTGGCATCGATTACGCGGAACCGCGGGCATATACACAATCGTGTGTTTTCACGAAGGTTCACGTACTCCGCTATATAATCGACGAGAACTAGAATTAAATCGGGAAGTCCCCATCAATTTCACTTCGTGTTTGCTTTATGAAATTTGAGCGGGGGTTTTATTCGGTAACTGAGCGAGTTAATTTCCGTGTCTTTCCGCGAGCACTTTGCTATTATTTATACATTACTGAGTATTTTTCAAAAATGTTTTTCTTTCCGTTCAAATTATATAATTAATGTCTTTAATGTGCTTATTACTACATAATAATTAGGTAAATAACAGATAATTAATTTGCGATACTAATCTTGTTACAGCTGAAGAATGCTACTGCAGTTTTTATCATGAATCTTTCGATATCGGACTTGATGTTCTGCTGCTTCAATCTACCTCTCGCAACTTCGACGTTCTGGCACAGCTCATGGATGTACGGTCCGCTTCTGTGTCGATTGTTTCCGCTCTTGAGATACGGCCTCGTTGCAGTCAGCCTCTTCAGCATTCTCGCGATCACAATCAATCGTTACGTCATGATCAGTCATCCTCGTCTCTACCCTACGTAAGTGGCCTCTCTTCTCCCTTGCGTCAACAAAATAATTTTATATATTCAACAAATATTGATAAAAATTAATTTTTTCCATTGTTAAAAACTAGTAAAACGCGTAAAATTTTTAAAGAGTTGTTACTTTCTCAATCGCCAAAATTTTTTAAAATTAGCAATCTCTCACTTTTTGTTATATCAAAAATTAATTGTTAAATGTTATTTCTTAGATTGTACAAAACAAGATACTTGATACCGATGGTTCTGATAATATGGATCGTTGCGTTCGGTGTGTTGATCGTCACGTGGTTCGAGCAATGGGGACATTTCGGATTAGATGCCGCTATCGGATCCTGTTCGATCCTACCGGATGTGAAAGGACGAAGCCCAAAAGAGTTCCTCTTCTTTCTCGCGTTCTTGATACCCTGCCTCGCCATCATCGTCTGTTACGCCAGGATTTTCTATATCGTTCGCGAAACCGCCTCGAAGAGCAGAGGTAGAGACAAGATCATCAACGTAGAGCCTACGGAAACCAGTGACGTAAGATCCGCTCATTTTTTGAAAAAAATATAATTATGATGAAAAAATTAGTAAAGTAAAAATCGGTAGAAGGACAAAATTTTGATGGTATTTAATTGTTCAAAAATCGCGAACTTTTTTAATTTATCAAGATGTATTATAATTGCGAACCGATTCATATCACGTTCGAATTTTAACGTGTCCTCTCGAATCGCAATTATTTTTTTAACAGCAACGATCTACATCCACGAGGAACCAGGAAGAGGAGCTCTCTGTCCTCTGCACTATTTCCTCACCGACGCAACCGATCTTTCTTCGTCCAGACGAGGAAGAAACGGATCTCGAGCTACCCTCGACATCTATCAACGAAGATACCTCGTGCACCAAGCAGCCGATCCACCACGAGCCGGATGTGGATAGCGCAACAGGATCACAACTAACAGAATCAACATCCAACGTCCAGGGAGATCCAATAAGTGCCAACATTTGCCTCGACCGAAACTCGAACAGCAACTTCAACTCCACTCTCCACTCGGGTCTGACGGAGGATATATCGTTCGTGGACGAGGAAGCGGACTTTGCGAAGACTTTCCAGAACCGGAACCAGAGTAAGCTGCAGCGGAAGTCGTCGAGGAATTCTTGCGGCCGGCTAGGAAGGCTGACCAGTCAGGCGTCTCTCATCGTGGAGCTGTCGCAGAGGATCGCTGGTGACGATCGCCTGGAACCACCGGAAGTCGCCGCATGTTCGGAAATATCCAAGCAATCGGCCACGAAGAAGAAGGCGCGTCGCAGGCAGTCAAAGTTCAAGAGCATCGGCAGAATGCGCAACATTGGCGAGTCCGTGCCCAGGATGTCCGCCAAGGACCGCCGGCTGCTGCAAATGATCCTTGTAATATTTGCGTCATTCCTGGTGTGCTACCTGCCGATCACCGTCGCGAAGCTCCTGCAGGACGCGATCGATTGGCGGGGCCTTAATATCGCCGGCTACATACTCATCTACCTGACGACCTGCATCAATCCTGTTATCTACGTTGTGATGAGCTCTGAATACAGAAGTGCGTACAAGTACGTGTTGCTATGCAAAGGCGAACGATCGACGAACAGAAAGCGGAAATCACCTGGTTTGCTGATGCCTGGTTGAATGTTAGGGAAATGAATAAATGTAGATGTAAGAATGATTAAATGAAATCAAAATGAAGTAAATAAAAAGATTCATAATTGCGGATAAAAATGGATGAAAATCTTTAAACGTGAATAAGAATAACTATAATATATATACAGAAATAGATGTAATAATAAATGTACGTCAATGTTTGATACAATGATGTAATGTACAATGAGAATATTAATTGTTGGCATTTTTCATATGTTTTTTTTTAATCGTGAAATATGATATTATTTTCGTTGCTAATGGTACTTTAATAATTGTTGACTTGCTAGTAAAATAAGTAGACGTAAAATAGCTTTCAAAAATAGTTTTATTAATTCTGACAAATACAAATTGAATAAAAGGGATGTATGAATTTATAATTTCTTTAATGGTGTCTATCATTCCTACTTAGAGCGCGCGCGTGTATTTATCATGGAATAATGGTAGTTATTCTTATACCTTTGCATCTTATCTGTTAATTAGACGATGACCAAAATCTAAATCTAAATAATCCTTCTTCATTAAGGAAAAAAGATTTATTCGTATTATCGTGTGTATATCTTCTGTCAGCGGTGCCTTAAACTTTTAATCGTTGCGAATATGTTCTCGATTTAAGACCGAAAATTGCTACTTTTACAAAATGTGAGCTTTAAGCTAGTTTTATATATTCTTGAAATTGTATTATAATATAATTAAATATATTCTATATTACAATAATTATAAATTATATCTTTGATAATTAACATCTTAAGAAAGAACCGCAATTAAAAATCGCTGATTTATACTGTACATATAAGTGCATTATCGGAAACAGTTATAACAGTTTAACATTCTTATAACGAGGTAGTTAAATAAGAAATTTCGTATATGTTACATGTTATATTAAATCTTATTTATACGCTCTTTACCATTCACTTGAGTTTAGCATTCTTTAAAGCAAAAATAAATTAATCTGTCATTCGGAATCTATACTCTTTTCCTATATTCTCTGAGAAAAGTTCGCTCTAATAGAGCATATTATATCTTCCCTGACAATTGGTCCTTTTGGTCCTTTTGATCCTTTCAGTCCATGTTTGATAATATATTAACTGGCAATATATGATCGTTCTCTCATTTTATTAGTATTACGTTCCCCACTTAATATTGATTTAAACAAGTTTATCTTTCTTTTATCTTCGTATTCGAGAAAATTGATTTAAAATTGTTAAAAATATTAAATTTGTCATAATGTCAGTTAAAAATGTATCTAAAGGACTGAAAGGGGACGGATTAATACTGATATTAGCCTCTCGCTAATTGTATTCAATTTCTACCCAAGATTAGGCGGTATCGCCGCTTGTACCGTGCTAATATTCATGCCAGGTGGCCAGTTTTTGTCCATCTTTTCATCATTGGAAGCGGTCTTCGGTGTGATCTTCGTGATGTCTAGTGAGTCGCTGTCTTTATTCTTATAGTGTAGCACTCCAGCTGCAATCCCCATGCCTATCCCTCCGAACACCATTATCCATTTCATGAAGCTGCAAATCGATATAATAAAATTATTACTTTTTCTTGCAATATCGATAAACAAATTTAAAAACAATTATGAGTTGTTATTCATTTATGAGAATTATATATCTATATTGTTGAAGAAATCAATTGCTTGATGTGTCATAATTATAAGATTGAATAATTGTATATTAACAATGCATTAAATATAATTATGCAAAAAAGCAAAGAGCACTTACTTAACCACCGCAATCAGCTTGAATACCAACTTCACCTTGTTGACGTACTCATCATCGAGAAGTATACCTTCCTCCACCCAGAAGAGCGGTAGCAACGCCTCCGGGAAGTTCTTCATCAGCTTGAACTTCGCTACCGGTTGTATGAACATGTTGAACTGCAGTCGCTTGTGTGCGAGTAGCGGCGTGGCTGTCATCGGCTCGAAATCCATGTCGATTTCATGTTCCTCCTGTTAATGGAAACGCTCATCCAGTGTTCATACAAGCTGAGCAACAACTTATTTGAAACCTTAAAATGTCGTTGATGACATGTTGTTTACCTGAGTCGGACGCAAGCCGTCCACCATTTCCAAGTACTTCGGGTCGGATTGGTAAAAGTGCGGCAGGGATCCGATTATAGGTACGCCCAGACACTTTGTCATGTCGTAGAGATTCTTCGTCAAGCAAGTCTCCGGGGTCGGGCAGAAACACTTCTCCCTAGGATTTGTGCTCATGTCGCCCAAATCCGCCGTGTAATGGAGGGTGTTGACGCCTGTAAAATTCGAAAAGAAATATACAAATATAATGCAACAAAAATCTGATTGCTACTTGCTATTTTACTTGTCCACGTCGAACGCATACCTTTAACTTTGCTGTGATGGCTATAATGCGCACTGAGACTGCGACAGATCTCGTATCCGAACGATACGATGTCGTCGTCCGGTCCGAATAGCGCTGGGAAGATTGTTGAGTCGGTGCCATTGAATTCGTTGCAATGGTCCTCCGGCCAGATGTCTAACGCGGGTTTTCCGGCGAATTCTAGGACGCGGCCAACATCCTTGTAATTCTTGGTCCCCCGCAGGACCTTCATACGGTCCGGCCTGACGCTGTGGTTTTGCTGTAAAAGTTACAGTCACGTTTAGATTATGTGAGAAATGTCGATGATCCTCTCCTTGTATTGCTGCGTTAGGTATTCTTGCGTGATATCTGCGCGATAATCCGCTTCTACTCGCAACGGAATTGCGGTCAGATGCCGTAATAACAGCACGTGCGTCTATCTCTATGCGTGACTCACTTCTTTTTTAACATTCAATTAGCCCGATGATTTATCTACTCATCAACTTGCGTCCGGGAGATCGGAAGTGCTGAAGCTGCACTGGAATTGGAACTGATGAATTCAGTTGAAATTTATTTTCTAAAATTTACTCAAAATCTGAAAAAATTCTTTGAAATATACTAAAGCACCGTTTTTAAAAACTTATAAAGTAATAAAAAACAATTCCTTTAATATCTTAATTACAGATTATTCCAGCTGATTCACGATATTTAAGAGACTCTAATAAACGTTGCTGGAAACAATTATGGCAAGACAAGTAAATGAGTAGTCTTCGCTTGGATCTTTCAAGAATCTTCAATCAATTCACTCAGATTTAATAAATGCATCTACGATCGTGTCTCCAGTCGCAGTATATATCATAATAATAAAATCAAAGATTTACATTTAAATTAATAAAATTAATAAAAATAAAAAAGTTATTACTATTACTATAATAATAATTATTATTATTATCGTAATCACTATCATTGTAATAATAATCATTATTAATCCTCTCTAAAACAAGGGCTGCTTTCTCTTACCCCGCCGAAGAGGGAGAACTTGTAACGATTCTCGCCGTCCGGTACCAGATCCTTCGCTTCAGTCTTCAGCACGTTGCACACCGCCGCTCCAGCGAAGTCCGTCACCGTGCAGTCGATGGGCAGACCGTCAAAGAGTATATCCTTTGCTTTGGCTTTAATGAATATAGAGGATGGATTGTGGAAGATACTGTTTACCGCCTTGCCTGAAATATTCAACAGAAAATTTTAGCTTGCACGATTACCTGAAAAAGAAGAAATATCAACGACACCGATCGTGTTTTTCATTGAAGCTAAGGTATTTTCTTTTATTTTCTTTTATTTCCCTCTTCGTGAAGATGAAACTTAATCGCCCCCGCGAGCGATGCGACAACGATCAAGATCTCATGAGTAATTCACACGGTCACCAAAGGTGCACGTACGCTACGTAGAAAACCATATCTCACGTTCCACTTTAAACGTTCCGGCATGCGTTATAGCCGACCCTGTGCAATACGAGGCCCGACCGCAATCGATACGCGACATTGAAAGAAGAAATAATGGAAGCACCATCCCCCATATATAAATCGTACGTGCGTACCGATAACCCCGATCGCGGAGGCCTTCTCCCTCAGGGTGGCCTGCACCATGCCCAGGATCATGAGGTGCGGTACCACCAATTCCTCTTCGCCCGTCAATCCATTGCTCTTCTTGGGATTCCAGTTCCACGTGTTCATTAAACTGTACTCGACGGTATCATCCGCCTCATTGTCGACGAGGTCCAGCTTCACCTTCCACTCGCTGAAGCAGATGTGTGTGTGTCCGAGTTGGACAATTTTGGTAAATTTTGAAGAAACTTACGAGAATCCAAGAATATTTTCTTCTTGCGGATTTAAATTCAGATCGATAAAGGTGAAAGTGGATACGTCCGTAAAAGTGAAGGGCAAACATAGAAAAATTTTAGTAATTTTTGGTGAAGATGCGGAATAAGTAAGGTAGCGGTAAAATAGTAGATTTCCCGCTTTCAATCACAGGTTGTTTAATGATATTAATTTGTTTTTTTAATTTTCTTGCACTCTCTTGTATCATGATTGTGGTTACAAGTGACTCACTCGTAGAAGAACGGCCCAACTTCTTGCAACTTCGGCTTTTGGCCTTGTGCAATCTCCTCCGGGTTGGTCACATTGAATACGTAGACTTTGAAGTCCAGCGCAAACGGGACGGTAGTCCACATGTCGCGTACCTCGTTACCGGGCTTCAGACAGATTTGCTGTAGTATACATTAGACCTTGTTAGTTTGCGATCAGAATAAACGAGGTAAAAGAAAGATACGCGCTTCCAAAGATTTTATAATTTTAAAATACAAGATCTCTCTCTCTTTCTTGGTCCCTCCATGCTTTAAATATGGTTTCAGATGATTTTAAAACAAGGTCCAAGAAGTAATTAAATAACAGGTTGAATTAATTCCATTATCCTTGGATCGGAGACCAAAACGCAATAAAACAATATGATTGTTATGTTACAATTGTAACTATTATAACAGCGGTTAATAATGTAGGATTCAAGGATTTGCCAATGTATACTTTCGCACAATGACTTGAATGTTTCGTGATGTCGAACTGCAACATCCACTTAATTCAGGCATGTATGTAGAATTTTTAAGTATAAGTTGAGATTTAATTACAACAAAAATGAAAATTAATATTACAGAAACGATTAAACGAAATATTATGTAACAAAATTGTACACAAATATGAAAACAATTAAATGTTTCTCTGTAATAAGAAAAATTTGTTAATATTCTCTAAATTTGGTTTTACCGCAGGATGATATATTGATAAGAATGAAACTTAGAAAAGCAATTACTAACACATTCCTAAGTTAATTACTCGAGGCACGCAAGAATAAAAAAGCATGATAATCTACCATAAAATTATTGAATAAATAATGATTTGAGACTCTCGTCGCAATTAGTTGCCCAATAGTAGCAATTAGCGCGGTATATTACCGTAATTGTTAGAAAAAATTAAGCTTAATTCGCAAATAAGAACACTATGAAGTCTAGTTATTTTAGCTGTATGCACTCTAATAATAGAAAACAATAATGTTCCGCATCAAAATGACATAACGTATATATGATGAAAATTAATTTTAATGCATAATTCCAGAATTGCTATATAAAATAATAGTACACATTTCTCTTGTAGGTTTTTGCAAGAACAGCAAAATATGTAATATGTAATTATTTAATTTAATATCAGAAACAAAATTCATTAAAAATCTTGCTTACCTTTTTGATCCCCCATTTAAGCATATTAGGAAATCCGCACCAACCGAATAAAATGCCGCCGACGAACATACATACACCGCCAATACAGAGCTTCTTTATGGACACCATGCTAACGCTCTGCAAAAATTCCGGGTAATATTTAGACACAAAAGCACGATCGAATCAAAACAGATATTCTAAACGTATACACAAGAATTACAACGTATTATTGCATGATTATTACTTATTAGAATTTAATATTAATCAATCTCGACACCTTTCACCATTCAATTCAGAAATATCATAACGATGTTTTAAAAAGTCTTAAAAAGGAACGCTAGTTATCAGAAACTTCGTCTCTGAAGCACTTGTGCTCTTCAACAGACATCAGCTTCGTTTCCGCAGATTTGCAGATAATTCTCAAGTCACGATTTCGATATTAAACAATCAAGACCTTAGTGTGAGCTTCGAGGACCCGGAGCACTCTGTCGAACAATCTGCCAAACGGAACTACATACAGCAACTTCGTACGTTTTAAAATATCGTGAGTTCTTCGAAGTACGCGAACGGCACCGTCATATACACGTCGTTTCGAGACTTTTTGCTTGTTCTTATTGGTTTTTCGCATCACTGCAATTTCGGATAAAAACCATCTTTTGCTCACTGCACTGTCCAAGTCCGTCTGGTGTAATCTTTAAAATTGTCTTAATCAGTCTATCATCGTTCGTGAGAAATTCTCTAATGTGTATAAAATAGAACGCAATATGTATGAAAGCGTATAAAAGATATCGTTAAATATTACCAAATACATATGGCATTAAAAGTATTATACGAATAAGGACATCGTCAAACTGAAATTCATTCGCACATTTATCCATCAGCCAATTTCCGCGTCGATCAAAATCACAAAGGGAGTCGTACGATCGCGCTAAAATCCCAATTGCTCAAACCCTCCTTCACTCAAAGCTTCCTTTTTGCGCAGAACACAGTATGAGTCTCATTTTCTTCTCGCAAAACGAGCCGAGCATAGTGTTCGAAGTCCCGTATTTCGGTTCTTATCGATAGTCGAATGAAGAAATAAATTCGCGGATCGCGACGCGGAGTGGGCAACCCTCGACCCTCTTCGAGTGGTATCGTCTTCGCACCTGTGCGGTTTCCTCCTGGCCGATTTCTTCACGCCACCCTCGTCGCCGTGGATCGTGCGCGGCTCGTCGCGTACCAACTGTCCGCGCGATAATGACACCGACGTCTTACAGCAGAGCCGGCGTCGGCGTACTCCTGCTCGACCCCGTCGTAGACTTCTTCCGCGTCTCTAATGGAACGGCATCTTGAGCATCGGATACACTGACGACAACGACGACGATGCGATCGAAAATGCGCAATTTATGCTGACTCTGCAGGTTCGTGACTCGGTCACGTTGAGAGACCCTCTAATCAGAGTCACGAAATGAGAGTTGAATTAAGGCAGACGCGAAAAGCGATGGCTGTCAATTTTTTATACTGCTGAATAATGTACATTGATTTGGTAATTATATATGATACATAGATCGAAAGTATGTAAGAGTATGTTATTATTTTGGAAATATAAAGTAGAAAATTAATTAGATAAAGATACGTTATGCATTATTTCAGCGTTATTTTAAATTGCACGTTACCTTAACTTGGTCGTCCGTTTCGTATTTTTTTCTGCAGAACCTTGCAGAAATATATTGTAATCGATAATTTTCCGTTTTACAATTAAAATCGAAAATATTATTATTTCTATAAAATAGTAACTGTTTTGCGATTAGAGATCATAATAGAAAAATTAAACAATCGCGATTATACTAAAATTCCCTATTTTTATTTAACTTTCTTAAATGGAAATCTTTGATGAATACGCGTGATCGGAAAACATACATAAATTACAATAATACGATGTATTGTAACGGCTATGCTCTAAAATTAAAGTGTTAGATTACGTACTATCCTCATAAAATCTAAAAGTAATATTTAATTCTATTTAAATCCTGTTTTAAATACTCTAATAGCGTGTACAATTACGGCGGCGTTTTGCTGGTATAGTCACGACTAATCCATGAGAAATTAATCGATAGAGAAGCAATTAAGAAGCATTAATTTTTAAATATAATACTATTTTCTATAATGCCTAAGTATTATAATAATGCAACAGTAATTATTTAATTACACATCGCGATAATCTACTACTAAAATAGATATATCAAAATATTGCAATTCACGTAACAATCCTCTCTGAATTATCATTTTCAACACATCACGAGCTAAATTATTAGTATCGCGCAACTAATGTCACCCCGTTTATTATTCAGCGTTTATACCAGTGACGAGCTATCATCATTCCCTTATTAATCAATGTTAAGTGGTATTTCGCTAGCTGGTATAGTACTGATACTTGGTTTCTGGTGCATATTATTTTCCTCCTTGCTTTTTGTCGACGGTACAACATTTTCCGTATTTTGCTCTTTGCAGTATCTCATAGCGGCGACGATCATCATGCCTGTTCCACTCAACATAATGAGCCACATTATTATTCTGCAAAGATAGAAAATAGATAAGACAATCACGATGGCTTTAACGTAAAAGTACTTAAATTTGCTGCAAAAAGGCACTACTTTGCAAGACTGTCAATTCTCCGTGTTCATTCCACGCATACAATGTCAGACATTCTTGTAAAGTTATTAAACACAGAATGATTTAAAAAGTTATTAAAATATGATGTCATAAGAAAGGTGGAGAATTTGTCAAGAAATCTATTATTAAAGAACGTACAAAATATAATATATCTTATATTTTTCTTAATAGTAGTGGCTTTATTATATCTTATTATTGAATAAGAATAATGAGAAATATATATTAAAAAATACAACAATAAGAAGAAATATTTTCGATTCGGTAACACTACTCACCGCGCGACCAAAATTTGCAAGTACGCAATTTTCAGCGGTTTTATGAGAATATTCCCGAGCTCGAGTCCGTCCTCTATCCAGAATATCGGGAAAAGCGCTTCTGGAAAAGAGTCCATCAGCTTGAGCTTGGGAACGGGGCCGACCAACACGTTGAACTGAATCTTCTTGTACGCTCTTATTGGCGTGCCTGTCATCGGCTCAAAGTCGAAAGTCATCTGGTGTTTCATCTGTATAGACATCGTGTTTCGTCAGTCCTTATCAAATTGTAAAATTGTTATTATGGCTGTTCCGTAGACTTACAGGATCGGGATTCAAGCCGTCGATCATCTCGTAATACCGCGGATCGGAATTATAAAAATGAGGCAGGCTTATTCTCATGGGCACGCCTAAGCACGGTCCTGCGTTGAACACGTTCTTTGGCATGCATCCCTCGGGCTCGACACACAGGCACTTCATATCCTTGTCCATGGTTGGATCTCCCATGTCTGACGTGTAGTGCAATGTCTTGAAACCTGCATGGAAAAATTCTATAAGTCGAAATTGTCTGACAAATTGTCTTGTTAAGTTAATTATTAAATTTAGGAAATATCCAATTTTTAATGTTTAATATCACACGTGTCTTATACCACAGGGCCAACGTAATTTAACTTTTCTAAATTTGAATTTAAAATTCTTTAAAGCTATTGTTTAGATATATTACTTTGAATCTAATGAAATTATTAATAAATAATAGATTCTTGTATTAAAGAAACATTTGTAGAATCTATTCAAAGAAGACAGCTCTCCTTTATGAAAAAATTATACCTTGGACAGTTCCTGGTCCAACGTAATAGGCGGCTATACTTCGGCAAATATCTGGGAAGTGTGCCCAGACATCTTTTTCCTTGGTGAGGAACGGTGGAAAGATGGTTCCATCCGTACCACGAAAATCGTTGCAAGGACTGTCGGACCATACGTTCATCTTCGTTTCATTTCCTAAGGTCAGCACACGGCCAACATCTTCGTAATTCTTGATGCCACGCAGTACTCTGATGCGTTCCGGTAGATAAGATCCGTTTGCCTAAGACAATATAATAAATTTAAGAACTGCGTTCATACAAAAATATCATTAAAATTATTCTCGCAGAGAGACATGGAAATATAAATATTCGAAATATTAAAATAATGACGTATTTTCGTTTTAATGACAAAAGCACTATTATTTTATTTTTCTATGTAATAATATTTTGGAATAAAACAAATGCGTACCACAGCAAGATAACCGTATCTAATCAAGTCACCCTCTTCGATTAATCCCGCATCTTTTCTTTCCTTTAGAGATGCACATACTGCGGATCCAGCAAAGTCCGTTACGGAACAGTCGAACGTTATGCCACGAAAAAATAGATCTTTCACAGTGGTTTTGATAAATATCGACTCGGGTTTTTTGAAAATACTCTCGAGTGCCTTATCTAAAGCCAATACTGTGTGTAATAAATTGTAATGATATACATATCTTCTTCTTTAATTTTTGCAGATACATACTAACGATTGCTATCGCTCCTGGCTTGTCCCTTAGAGTGACCAGGACTATCGCTATCATAATAGGATGAAACGAGCAGATCTCCGTTTCCTCTGACATGATGCTCTTCTCCCGATTAAAGTGCCAAACTTGTCGTAAACTATACTCGACACTGTCATCTGCATCTCGATCTTCGATGTTCTCCTTATCGCGATACAAGCTGAAAACATAAAAAATTAAATATAAATGGGAAAATCAGATCCCGCCCTTTATAAATGATTTTATTTATTCATGATAATAATAAATTAATTAATTATATAAAATCACTACTGTGATTTGTATTATGTACATATAAAATTACTCACTCATAGTGAAATGGTCCTATTTCTTGAACAATCGGCTTCGCTCCTGACTTGATTTCAATAGGATTAGTCACGTTGAAGACATAGATATTAAAATCCAGCGGTTGCGGAAGTTTCTCCCAAAAACCGCGCATTTCCGAGCCCTTCTTCAGTCTAACTTGCTGTAAATTTATGAAATTTAGTATTTTTATGAATGAATTTAGGGGAATGAATTTCCCTTTTCTTAAATTGCATTATGTAAACGGAAAATGTTATAAGAAATAAACTCTTTTATATTTTTAGCGCATAAAATATAATAATAACTATACTATATTTTATTATTTAGTATTTAGAAACAATTTTTGATAAGTTGAAAATGTTCGGTATAAAGGTTATTACTTACAGATTTAACTTGCGATTTCAGTATAGCAGGAAATACCAAACTGTAGCTGATAAGTCCGATAGAAAATGTGCAGGAACCGACAATTCCGAGTTTTTTTATAGACACCATATTATAAATCTGAGAACACACACCACGAACACTTTTTGGATTAAACTTTCTAGGCCATTCCTGATAACAAATTATCAACACCTTGTAACGCGTAGCACGATGCTTAGGATTCTGCCGATCGCAAAAACGGATAATAAATGCTTTAAATTCAGATTACACATTTTGTCGTTCATCCCATGTATAACACGACATGTCACTTTGTTCTTCATATATAGCCGTGCAGAAAATAATTCTTAAAAAATTTCCATTTCTTGGAAATGTCAAAAATCTTGGTTTTCAAAATAGACGCAATATTTGATTTTTAATTTTAATAACATCTCGATATTTAAAATAGATTTTCAATTTTTAATAAAATGTTAATTTCTAAATTCTTCAGCTTTTATAAAACCTTTAATTTTTCAAATTTTGTATTGTAGTTTTCAGAGAAAATACATTTAATTAATTTTTAAAAATCTGACAAACTCAAGTTTTTAAGTTAATAAAATTTCAATTTTTTTAATTGACGAAATTCTGAATTTTCAAGATTTTATCTCGATCTTCAAGATTATCAAAAATATCCTCAATTTCTGCAATTATCACTCTTTTAATTAATTTTCTTAATCTTCAAAAATTTTATATTTTATAGTTTCTTTTCTTTTGTCACATTGATAATATTATATATTATCCTCACGAGACATCTCTTGCACACCTGAGAAAAGACTTCTTTAAAGAATTCGTGTGGTCGAAGAATGTTCTCTTCCTTCGACGCGTCTTGCGTTTTGACTTCTAAACCTTCGTTGGTCCTCAGCAATTCTTATCGATGAACTACCCGTTCCTCCAACTTGTTTTCACATTCAGTTTTCATGTTCTCACAAATACATACTTATCTTTGATCGTCAACTCACCCTGATTCGTTGGCATCAGTGCTTCGCGGCTGCGCGATCAACAGCTTTTGGATAGATTTATTGGACTACGATAAAGATACTACCCCCACAACACTACAAGGAGTTCTTGTGGATATTGCGCGATATTTATATTTCCTGATTTTAGCGATTTAAAAATAGTTGAAGCAATTTTATGTCAAAAATTGCAGCTAATTGCAAAGTGCGAATAAGGGGAGGATATAATTATCTGTGAATTTGAAATGTGGCAAAGTTTGTATCGATAAAGAATATGCAAAATGCAAAAAAAATATTAAATTTGTGATATCAAAACGAAGCATGTATATTTAAGATAATATAAAATTCAACATTTTTTTATAATCATATTTTTCATAAAATTTGGGATTGCTATTTTGGGGATTTCTGCCAAACAATTGAAAATATTGATATATATAAATGTCCAAATGCAAAACAGAAGTTTATAAATAATAAATTAAAAATAATCATTTAAATTCTTTAAAGATTCAAGGAATTTAAAGAGAGATTTTGTTTAATTTTTAAACAAAAAATTAACTGCAATTATATTATTTCTTAAATAATATAAACTTGCTATATATGTGAGTATACAGAAATGTCTAAAAATAAAATATTCATTTATATATCAATATTCTGAGATATTCTATTATTCAGCTAAAAGAAGACAAAAATATGTTCGATTTTGGCATAAAAGATTCACCCAATAGGTATAGAGAGAAAGGCAGAATAATTTTATTCTGTAAGGTAATCTGTTTCAACGTTTCAATTGGCCTCCGAGTTCATTTCTTTCGATCGCGACGATACTTCTCGCCTTTAAGTCGGCATAGATCTGCGCCTTTGGTGTCAAGTATAACGCCTATAGAGCGCGAAAGGCGCCGAAGGATCTATTAAATATGAGCTCGCTATAGATGCTGTGCAGCACTTGCTAGCCTGCGAGCAGCTGTTATCTACCGTAGACGTAGTTATCATAACCGAGGTCCCATTAAAAGAAACCGTATATACAAAAGGAAGGTAAAGCTCATGCGTGAGCAGAGTCTAAAGACTCATTTGTTACTTTCTTAAAGAAACTGCTTCGAAACTTCTGCAAGCATGGATTTCCAAAAAGTAATAATCGATATATATATAACAACTATAGAAACATTTGCGAACGCACGACGCGAACAGAAGTATTCTGACAACTAATTATGTTTAAATACAGTAATTCTCCATCCCCTAATTCTCCCAGAAAAACGCAAAACTTTTAATGATACGAATATATAAAGAAAGAAGAAAAATATATAAATTATACCGATATATATCTCTTTTACAGTAGCAAAAGTGATTAATATTTGAACCGTTATTAGCCGAATTGAACAGAAATACAAATTGTAATTTTCGCATTTTTGCAAGCAGTAAGTTCTCTCAATTTAGTTCAGAAAAATTTAGTTTTTATATATTTGGAATATTTCGATTTATAAAAAATGAAAAAATAAAAATGCCATTAAGAGAGAAAACACTATAGCTCAATTTTATCTTTACACATTATTTTTTTCTTCTCAAATCTCCCGCTTTTAATTATTAATCTCAAATAATCTCATATCATTAATTTTAAATAATATTCCGACTTAATGCATGTAATAATAAATTACATAATTAAATCGTAGAACAGAATATTGAATGCATAAGAGAACTCGGTTCTTTCGACGGCGATTTACGTCACGCAAACTATAAGTTACACTCAACGTCCGCATTGTTACTTAACTTCGTGTCGAGTTACTTAATAATTACTTAGCAATTAGCTGCAATTTTTGGCATAGAATTACTTCAGCCGTGTTTTAATCGGTTAAAATCAGGAAATATTTCCCAAAACTCGTGTTCAACCACCGAAAAATCGACGAATCTTCGCGTGAAAAAATTTTTCCCGACGTACTGATCGCGACCAAAATTTTCCATCGTAAGTACGATACATATTCATATTCCGGATCGAGAGAGAAAATCCGCGTATCTCCGTCGCTAAGCGTACGAATACTGAGAGCTATGGTATCTGAAGAGATAGCGGTTTACCGTAGGTGATGCCATAACGGGGGGGTTCTCTTTCAGAGCATAAAACGATCTGTCGGATGACATGAGCCTTTTCTCGAATGACAGGAGGCGAGAACGTCCATGTGTTTTCGCACTGTATTTGCGGAACGAATGGTCGATAGTCAGTAGTACATCGCAATCGTTCACATGATTGCTGATATATTGGGATTGAGTATAGTTAACCCTCTTAGCTAGGGGTTGTGTGTGTGTGTGTGTGTGTGTGTGTGTGTGTGTGTGTGTGTGTGTGGTGTGTGTGTGTGTGTGTGTGTGTGTGTGTGTGTGTATGGATCTGGCCATTTATCATCGTCGGTATTATTTGTTCGTTAAATAATTCATTTCTCAAAACAGCTGTTAATTGTGTTGGACTAAAAATAGCTTCATTCGCTATGATGAAGCGTTGAAGTCTCTGATTTCGTACAAATAAAGCTATTGCAATATACTTGAAATAATGAACCATGTAATATAATATATTATGTAACATGAACAATGAAAATAATCAGGTAAAATATTTGAAGCATTGTTAATCAAATTTACTACAAATTTTATTTTAAAAATGGGCTTTAATTTAATTTTATAAATTACTTATCGCCTTTTAAATCCTATTAAGTAGCAATATTAAATAATTATCTTTGATGCCAGTCCGCAAGATAATTTAGCTTATTTTTTTCCCATTTAATGTGATAATTGACATTAATTAATATTAAAAATTATTAAGCTCTGCGCATTTTATCGATGCCACTCCTTCACTTTACTGCTCGTCTTGCAAAAGATATTCATCTCGCCAAATTTTTAAGGAAAAAAATCACAAGCGATTGGTGACAATCGAAAATTAATTTCTCGAAATTGACTGAACAGTGCAATCGCTCAGGACCTATAGACGCGAAAGTAACATCATATATGTATACTTTCTAACACGAGCATATGGTAGCGTGTGACGCCTCAGCTAACAATAAGCATTTGCTCGTCAAGAATGCATGAGAGAGCCGCTACGTGGAAAACGCGACCTTTTCGCCTTCATTGTATAGTATAGTTTTCCGGCTAGGCGTTAGGTGCGACATTTTCCACGCCGCATCGCTCGATGCGCAAGTACGGGAAGGAGACACGAGGACACGCGATGCCGTCTTATTGGCCTGCGATACCACTCCCCGACATTATGGTGGTTTGCTGGATACGCCAAATTTCTCTCGTCCAATATTCGCGTATTTTTGGCGAACGTTCTTCATGTCTAAACTGTGTTAGAGCTTGAAATGTCAAGTTATTATTATCAAGATGATGAATATGGCTTAACTGTTATTGAAGCAATGAAATTTCATTATTTCAGTTTCGAAACTCTGTAAAATAAAGTATGCGCTTATATACAACGTTTAAATAATCATATATTTAATTGTATATTTATTACAGTGAAGAAAAACTGTTCTCACGAAAGATAATAAATTTTAAACGTACCTTATTCGCTAAAATGTGAGAGTTGTCACTTTTCGTATGACTCGCCACTTACTTTGGCTTTTATAAAATCTCTGAAATAAATTGTTACGTTATTAGCATCTTAAAATTAAGTATATTGCTACTTAGACTTGTTTAATTAAACAAGTTAATTAAACAAGTATATGAAGTATAATATAAATCAAATATTATTTTAGGCTAATGCGATTAAAGGGCAAGGACGTTTCGCATGACGCTACAAAAAAGATTCAAACTTTGTAAACTTTTCCGTTAAGTAATGTACAAATGCATAAGTAACTTATTTTCAACTTGCAATCGTCACACGTGCCTCATGCGCAACATTCTTACTGCATTAATGATGGTAACGTTACTTACTAATTGAACGAGCTTGTAGCGTCGTTCCACGATTTCATGGATGACTAATATCACCGTTAGAAAGATAATGTTCGATGACAGAAGTATTTAGTCAGCTCCATCGTTTCAACTGACTAAAATTCTTCACAGATTTGTATCACAAAAAATAGAAAAATAAGATCGGCAAATTTCTCTTAAAATCACATTCTTTTTATTAGCACAGCAAACATGTACAAAAGTTCGCAAACGCAATCAATGGACTCAATTGCCAATGCACGTTTCGGAAGATTCAGGCAAGATTAAATCTAATTAATAATACAGGAGTCTGTACAAAACGTATAAAACCGCGCTTACATCATACAAAAGAATCGCGGACAATTAAGTGAAGTATAGGTAGACGAAATCGGAAGACAATCGTCGCCGATTCAACGCCGAAAACGCATTCGACGTCACCATCCATGTGATTTGTAGTGCGCGTGTATGGCGACCGGTACCGGGTACGGTTTGGGTATGTGCACCGGCACGGCCACGTGCACCAAGTACGGCCGGTCCACGTGCACGATCTTCTCGAGGGTAACCGGGTACGGCTTGGGCACCGGAACTGGCACGTGCACCGGCCGATCAACCGGAATGTGTATCGGCTTCTCCACCGGTACCGGTACCGGCCGATCCACATGGACGATCTTTTCCACGGGAACAGGGTAGGGTTTGGGCACCGGTACTGCTACCGGTACGGCGCGGTCGACGTGAACCGGTACGGGTACGGCGACCGGCACGTGCTTCGTGACCGGCACCGCCACGGCTACCGCAAACGGATGCGGTACCGGGTGTGGCACCGGCTGCGGAACCGGCACGGGTACAGCTGCTGCAAGGAAGGGTGAGGTGATATTCTCACAATTGTAAATTCATTTGTTAAGGTAGGTATGCTGTTTGTTACATATTAGATCGGTGCGTAAGTTGTTGTCGAGATGGATCGATGAATGGATCGCCTCAAAAGATGACTCCTTCTTTCGACATGACACTCGCATGCCGGAAAAATGGGAAAAAATCGTGGAAAATGATGGAAAATACTTTGATTTCTGCTGTATGGATTGTTCCATTTCAATAAAGAAAAATTGCAAAATTGGCAAGAACTTATGCACCGACCTAATACTATATGCAATCTTTTGTAAGATACATGCTACTTAAAATTTATTGTTTTATTATTAACAAGTGGATTTTTATATATTTGTGTTCGATTAATATAACGATTAAATGAAATTTCTCAAGAGTAAATATAAAGAGAATTAATTAAGAGATTTAACTCTCTAAATAAAGTCTTAGAAGATCTTGAGTTGGAAAGTTCGTAAATTATCTAGTGACTATTATGTATTTATGTATGATCCATTTTAATTAAATAACATTTTTGTTATTATACAAAAAATTAAGTTAACTGTATTAAGATATCTTCAGATTGAATTTAAGATCGACAAAGAACACGTGGTTCCAGGTGTACTAACCGACTGGGTGCCCAATGGCAATGGGTGGTTGCGGTTCCGGTACATGTCCCGGTACCGGATGCGCAAGATCTGGCGCGGGAACTTCGTAAACCGGGGGCGAATGAACTGGCGGGCCGTACACGTGTTCCGGGTGCTCTTGCTGTATCCCAAAACCGTATCCCAAGTCGTCCAGACCTCTTTTGCCATGTTTCTTCCCTTGGGTGGACGAACCAATTCGTGCATTCCAATTCTTCTCGACAGTGACAGCTACACTGGTAGCCAACACCAGTGACATTACCTGAGAACATAGAACAAAAGCTCAAAAGCTGTCTGACAATGAGAGTACACTCATTCCATCGCAATTCACAGTTAATACACAAGTCACTGAATCAACGTTCCCCATAAAAATTCCCATCTCCCGTCACGATTTTATCTGATGAAGAAATTCCGTCAGACGACGCGATAAGACAATGGTAAGACGATGATAAGAGAAACGCCAAGATTCGCGCCGGTACCAGGATGAGCTTCATGGCTGATCGCTCGAGTTCCACCTGCTGGCCGCGCTGCCGACAAAAAACTGAGTTCGCTTCAGAATCGTGACCCCCCCATATATATTTATAGGGCCGATCCAGCCGATGCGACGCATCACCAGCCAAAGAAGAGGAACGATCGCCACGTGCGATCCTATAACAGCGATACACTTTCGCTGTTGGCCGAATCTGGGTGGCAGCCAAATAGCGAGGCCGCTTTTCTCTCCTGCGAAGTCGAGTGCGGGCGAGGATGGAAAACGTGAGGGCACACATTAGCGATGCTAAGTCATACCGTGAGGTTTTACGACGGATTGGTCTTCCAGATCGTTAGATAGCCGCGATCGCTCTCGATACGTGAGAGTTGAATTCAATGTCGCGCGCACGCCTTTGGAATCGTGCGAAGAATCGTGCATTACATGCATCAATGATGTTATTATAAAGTATGCTATTATAAAATTTATTAGGCGCGTTATGAAATAAACGCACTCCTCTAAAATAATATTTTGGAGAATAATTAAAAATTTCTACTTAAAAGTGAAATTAATATAATTAATATAATTCCTTTTAGAATATATTTGGTCAGAAAATAAAAACATAATTTGATAATCAGTTTACAATTAAAGGCATCAACGAGACAATCAGTTAAAGGAGTCATTGCAAAAGTGAATCGTAGCGAAATTAACTCTTCAACAAAGTAATTAATAATCTTTCTCAACTTGTGATAAAATCAAGCTCAATGTATGCGGGGCAATCAAAGCAATCGCAAACGGCAGCCGTTGCGACTCCGGAGAGCAGGCGGTTTCCTTTCTCGGTGCTCTCCTCCTTTATTCGGTCAACGAGATCGAGACGGGTGCACGCGTTTTCCGCCTCGCTTCCGCGTCAGCCTAGGACTTTCCTAACTTTCATTTTCTAACGCACCTCGGCCGTTCCTAATGCCGGCCGTGCTACCCGCCATTCATTATTCATCGTCGAGACCGAGCCAGCGAACGCGTAACAACGGCGCACACACCCAATGACGCTGGCCAAGGTTCGCCAGCCACGTACGCGATGACGCGGTATAACGCAGGAAGGGCAGACACAATCCGGTGGACATGCAATTCGAGAACTCGAAGAAACACGTTGCCGATTACGAAGAAACGAGGAAAACGGCGCTCGAATTAGAGCGTGCGTTTCTTCTTGTCTCTTCTTCTTCCATTGATGCATAAGTTCTCTCCGATTTTGCAATTTGTCAATTTGTTGAAATGGAACGATCGATACAGCATAAATCGATCAAAATATTTTTTATCGTTTTCTACGACTTTTTCCTATCTTTTCGGCAACGTGCGAATATCACGTCGAAAGAAGGAGTCATCTTTTGAGGCGAAGAACTTATGCACCGACCTATAATAAACCGTAGATCACCTCCGTCTTCCGCTCCTAATATTAAGCCGTCATGTAGGTATTATTGCAGCACGTGGAATTCTTGAGCGTTTCCTTTTCACCGTACGTGCTCGGAAGTGCGGTTCAAGCATAATTAAGTAGAAACAATGATGTGGGTAAGTAATACGAGCGTCTTGAGGGCGTCGAATGTAATAATGGTAGTAATAATGGTCAACACCGTAATGAGAGTGTGATCGAGCGGCAAACTGGCGCCGTTCTTGAGAGAAGAATTATGTCAATGTTAAATATTATTATGTTAAGAATTATATAATGTTATATTCGATAATATATAAAAAAATTTTAAAACAAAGTATATTTCTTATTTGCATAGTTCTTGTTAAAATGGAATATATTTGTTGTTTTGTTAACTAATTAATTAATTATTGTACTAATAATTCTGATTTTTAGCTAATAACATACACATTTATTCTCCTTCCATACCGTGAAGCTTCATTACACCCATTATCTTGAAATGCCGCCGCGAACTGGATCCGTCACGGGCAACTTTCATCACCGGAAGCTTAGGATGTGCCGATCAACCAGAGTAAGTTCCCGACTCGATCGTAGACGGCAACTTGACCTGCCCCATGATCTGGATTTGTCAAACTCTCAATAGTCCGATCCGCAAATATAAAAGGCTCTCGCTGCGACGATCTTGCGAACAGTGCACTCGCGACGAGAGAGCAATGCTGAAGTCCCTTGTAAGTTGCGATAATGTTTAATGAGAAAGTGTTTTGCGGAAAATGCAAATAATTCGAACGATTTGTGACTTCGTAACGTTTTCATCTTCAGTTGCGAAATGCAAATATATACGCAGCAAATTAATGCTGTCTTGTATAAAGATCAAAATAATATTGATAAATAATTTCTGCATTATTTCAGCTGTTCCTGGTACTACAATGCACTTACGCGTTCGCGTCGGTGCCGGAAAGTGCGAAACAACAGAAACGAGGTGTCATCGGTAATGACGGGTGGATTGGTCTACCAAATTCGTATGGATATGGGCATCCGTGGACAGTGGATCACTCCCCATGGAGAGGACTCAAGCTGTCCGACGTCAACTTGCACGCGGGGTAACAATATATCTAACATATATCTTCATTTAATTCTAATTTAAAATTTAATTCTTATTTATTTCTCATTTAATGCATCAGAATAAGATTCAAATGGTATTTAAAGTACTTGTACTGAAAGTATTTGTACTACGCCTAAATTGTAAAAAGGCTACAGTTGTTTACGTTGCATTAATAAATGCGAACAGTTGTGCATAATTAAATGCCACATTTACATTAACATTTGTCATCGATCGACAGATTGCACTTGGGTGGTGCCATTCCTTACGGGAAGGGTGGTATCACTCTGACACCCGGAATCCTGAAGACCCTCCCAGTGTACATAACGAAGCACGTGGTGCTGGAGAAACCGGTACCAGTTCCGGAACCGGTGATAATAGAGAAACCGTATCACATACCGGTGGAGAAGGTGATTCCGGTGCCGATTGAGAAGATAGTCCACAAACCGGTGCCCGTGCCGATACCGGTGCCTCAGGTATAACGTCTATCATTTTTTAAAATAATTTCGTTAAAAGAGCTATTAAATTCGTCACAATTTTCTAGACGTATCAATTGAACTGAATTTTGCAATTTAATAATAAACAATATAAATTGCGTTGCAACTGATATCATATAAAATACCGCAAATATTATAAAACTATTATAAAAAATATATTTAGAAAACTTTTAAAAAATTCTATTTTTGCCACCCACGCAATCGAATTGAGCATTACCTATATTAATCGATCACCTTTTCCGTGCGCAGGCGGTGCCGATCCCCGTGGAGCACCCAATACCCATCCCAGTGAAGCAACCGATTGCAGTACCAGTGCATCAGCTATTTCCGGTGCCCGTGAAGCACCCGGTACCGCTGCCGATTCCGGTTCCAGTTCCGATTCATGCGCTCCCGCCGCCGTCGCTGCCGCTGATCGCGGCGCACGGCCTTGCTGGCGGCATCTACGGGCGCGGCTACGCGGCCGGTCACCTCTTCATGCATCCGTCGGTACACTTGGGCCACGGCATCGCCAATCCCGATCACGGCTTCGGTCATGGCTTCGGTCATGCATTCGGTCACGCGTTGACGCACGGTTACGGCCATGATTACGGCTATGTTCACGACAATGTCCACGCCGATCATCTCCATCATCATGTCCACGGACATGAGCACAAAAAGAGAAAAACCGACAAAAATTGAGGAAGCGATAGCTCAGCGATTTCTTCCGATTTGGTGGAAAGAAAACGCGTACGTTCGAACGCGCTTCCTCGAGGTTTCTCGGATTTGTCGGGATCGCAAAGCTCTTGCGGAGGATATACATAGCTACCTTCCAAGAGAGCTTTAATGCTTTCCACGAAGCTATAAATGTGTATTAGAGGCTTTAGAAATTATAGAAATACTTTTGTAATCTTCCTTCCTTTTTTTCTCTGTAAAGCTGAAGCAATAAACTCTCATTTCGTAAACCCATAAATCATAAATTTGTACTCGGTACGAGCTAGGATTATTAAAACGTTACACCGTGACTAATTTTTGAGTCAAAAGAAGATATTGCAAAATGCCGTTTTATTAAATATAAAAAATTTGATCGCCTTTCTGCAAAATATTAAAGCGTTCTCCTTATTGCAGGCGCGTTTCCTATAGACAAAGAAGCCGTTTCTAAACACGCTAGGCGAACGCATGGCTTACAACTGTCATCAATCTTCGCGTTTGAAAGAGCAGGAAATACCTGAGTTTGCCGACTCATTCTTCTCGCGTCTAAACGAGCGCTATTTTCACCAGAAAATCGGCATTCTCGCCACTCGGGAAACGAACGAGGAGATAAACCGCGGCTAAAATCAGCGCCAGACTGTGCGCGATTCGTAATTCGCGATTCGCGATTCGTGATTTGCAGAGATTTATGGGACATTCGGGAAAATTTGTCATTCGTCACTGACGGATCGTCAGTGCAAACTTTCCACATTATTCGCGATTCGCGGTTTATCATTCATAATTCGAATGAATTGATTCGAATAATTCGCGTCCTTTGAGTTTTAAAAAACCGCTCGGCTAGCGAATGGCAATCGCGCCTGACGAATCGGCGAATTTTTTCCTTCACGTTATTCAGAAATCTACAAATTACGGATCGCGCACAGTCTGGCGCCAGCTTGACTTCTGTCAGAGTGTCAGCTCCGCGTCTCGGGGAACAGCTGATCCAGCTTTATCGGGAGAAGAGGAAGGAAGGAACGCGGTCGCTCTCTCTCGCTGGGTAAACGAGCGACGAACGTTAACAGGCCGGGCGTACTCCCCGTGCGGCCTTATCTGGCGCGCTCAGGACAACAAATAAAAGGGATGCCATGCCGTGTTGCGGAAAAATCTGGATTACGGAAAAATCAATGGGGGTGCAACGTGACAGCGCATCGCGCTGAGTGACAGGCTACCGTCGTCCTCGTCCTCACCGTCGTCGTTCTCGCCCTGGTCGTCCCGTCCTGGTCGTTGGCACGCAAGCGATCGCGACACGTGAGTAGAATGCAGAGAGAAATCCCCCGTAGGGCTCGCGAAGTCGCACCTCCCTCACACGTCGTTGACCGACTGTTAACAGGATACGGGCCGTAGCGTCAGGTTATGTCTCGGTTATGCTCGCGACCCTATAAACACGAGCTCGAGCGCGACCGCGGCGACTCGGGCCGCGGTTGAACCCATCACACGCACGCACGATGAGGCGGCACGACCTGAAGGCCGACGAGGAGTGCGAGAACGTGCGCAGGAAGGCGAGCAGCAGGAGCGCGGAGCACGAGAGGCGAAGTAGCAAGAGCCACAAGAGGAAGGAGCACGCCGCCGGTGGCCGAAAGTCCAAGAGCGGCGTGGTGGACAAGGTCGTGCACAAGGTGGAACCGCGGGAGGAGAACGAGGAGACGCCGATCGAGCTGCTCTACCTGGGCAAGGACCCGATCGCGTCCGGCGTGTCCTGCGACGTCGAGATGGAGCCGTCCGTGTCCAACGAGGACAACTACATCCTGGTACCGCCCCTGGACGCGTTCAAGGACGCGGAATTGAGCGTGGAGAATCTGCTGGAGCAGAGCATGGACAAGATGGCGAAGAACCAGAAGAACGCCAGGTGGAGGCAGAGCTACAACCGGATGGTGTTCCTGCGCAAGCACGCAGCCAGCAACAGCAACGAGTCGACGGCGAGCGAGGACATCAGCCAGAGCACGTCGACGGACGAGCACGAGCGTATACCGAAGATCGAGGACATCACGTCGTACGAGGACGACGATGAGGAGGAGCAGAACGCGAAGAGCAAGCGGGATAAGAAGTGGGAGAAGAAGCTGCACCCCCTGTCGCTGCGCTACACCGACAAGAAGAGGCCGTACCTCAAGTGCCCCGCGTGCGGCGCGACCTTCTTCAGCCCGAACACCTACCAGAGGCACCTCATCTCCCACGTGTACAAGACGTCGGAGAGCTACGCGTGTAACTTCTGCAACTACTCGAACGCGGAGCCCGGCATGCTGTTCGCCCACCTGACCAAGCACCAGAACCAGTGCGAGTCCTGTAACGAGAGCCTGCTGCGCAAGGACAATTACGAGAAGCACTTTCAGTGCACGAGCGGCACGCTGGACTGTACCCTGAAGCGCGACCATCACGGCATGTTCGTGTGCGCGGTGTGCGAGCTCGTGTTCGACCTGTCCGCGCAGCTGGAGAAGCACTGGTTCAAGCACACCTGCAAGAAGCAGAAGTCGTATCAGTGCAACGAGTGCAGCGGTCTCTACGAGAACACGGAGACCCTGAAGAATCACATATGCCTCAAGTGTCCGATCTGCGGCGAGGTGTACGAGAGCCTGCACCGGCTGAAGATACACACCATGTGGACGAAGCACAACCTCAAGTGTCCGATCTGTTCGTACGAGTTTATCCTCTCGATGGACCACGAGAAGCACATGGCCCTGCACAGGAAGGTCTACCAGCCGATGAAGGACTACATGCACTGTCTACGCGCCGCCGACGGCAAAACTTTCCAGTGCAATCTCTGCGACAAGATATTCTACGCCCTGCCGACCCTCCTCACCCACCTCACGGAGGAGCACGACGTGGGCAACGTGAAGGTGGAGGAGGAGGAGGAGGAGGAAGAGGCTATCATGGACGAGGACGACAGCTACGAGCTGAAAGGAGACGCCATCGACATCGTTGTGGTTCCCGACTTTAAAGACTCCGACGGCTACTTCGACAGCTGCAGCGACATGGACTCCACTCTGCAGCAGGAAACTGATCTCTACGACCCGTCATAAGACTCGTGCGTGTGTGCGCGCGCGCGATTCCCTTCGTCGGGTTTTCCACTCAAGTCGCGAGGACTCAAGAGAGCGAAGGACTCTTCCTCCCTCCTGTGAACAATTGTTAGCTTTTATTGTCAGTCGCATCTTCTCGAGCGTTCTCATAATACCGATACTCAAACCGAACTACCAAATGGAACTGATACACACGTACAGATACACTGGCACACGTACAGGTGCACAGATATATACACACACACACACAGACACAGACAACTGTAAGTGCCGTTTATAAAATATAGATGTAATTAACGCGCAAGGCGCTATTTTTAAAGGTATATCGTTTTGCTTCGGAGTTTTGATATCGATTTATATCTCGTAGAACGATGGTATTAATTTTACATTCGACATAGTCCATCCGCGTCAATATTATTACGTTACGATTATTATGTATGACACTTGCCTGCTGCCTTTTCTTTTTTTTTCCCTTTAAGCAAAAAGCGTATCGACGAGACGAGGGTAATGATAACCGATATTATAGCAATCTCAAGGTAGATACTGACGAAATCGATCTCTGCGGAACGATCTTGCAGGACTGCACGTATTTTTCTGATGAATGTAATAGCGAATTCGGCCGGCCAGACTCCGCGCTAGATACTGTAAATACATAAGATTACCAAAGTGCAAAAGCGTAACGTACGCGTCTTGTGATTGATGAGATAACCGATGATACATCATATATTTTGTACGATATATGATTAATTATGCTTTCGTGCACTGAGGTAATTCCACGTTGAGACCCCCCAACGCGCCCCTAACGCGCGAAACCCGAATGCGAAAAGCAAATTCGCTATGCACTACCATCGGAAAATTTAGGCGATAAATTAATATTAGCGATTCCGATCCGCTTCGCGAGGACGAGCCTCGGGAACGGCAAATTATATGATTGCGAGGTGCCCCAGCTGGCTCCTCGAGCATATTCCCTTTCGGCGCAAATATAATTCGTTGTACCTTGATATTTGTTTGTACTTTATACTTGTTAGAGAACTTGAAGAACGTTTTATGGAATTCTAGATAAAATTAGAGAACGTAAATTTATATAAAATTATGCGCATTAACCGCGGAAAACTGCGAGTCGACGTGAACGAGAAGAAAGGGGAGCGTCACTTTTCGTATATATATATATTGCGTATTTATAACAAAAATAATAACATGTTTTTATATATCGAGAAAAGATTTCTTTAAATGGATTTACGATTTACGGTTATTAGGATTATTTTTGAACGACGTACAAGATAAATTTGATTTTATATAATTTATTAATATTAATCACATACGTTATAATTTCCCTATGTTTAGGGAGACAAATCTAAAGTTCTGTTTGAAATCGTTTTTTTCCCCTCTATATACGTTCCTATATTTTTTTTCCGACGACAGCGCGATTGATTTACACCTTTAACAGCCTCGAAATATACAGACGAAATATACAAATTGAACGCTGCGAATACATTCCGCTATCACATGCGCGGTTTCATGCGGAATACCCGTTCGAAAAAATTTGCATCACAGATGCAGAGTGAATGAATTCCCTTACCGTCTGTAAAGATACATATTGATCACATCAGATTTCAACTTCGTTATATATGTGTGTATATATATATATATATATAATATATACATATATTATGTATACGTTGCGCGATGTATACTTATGTAACTCTCGTTTTAATCATTTCTGTGTCGGAGTATATTTTAGAAAAAGCGAGCTATCCTGCTGTAGCCTGACCGTGTCGTCCTGCTACGATTATTCAATTTGAATTAATTAATTTTTGAAATCTGGTGTTTTCCATTCGTTTCTCCTAAGGTTACCGCGCGCATCGTTCCCGCATTCGATTTACAATACATTCAATACAGTAATAACACATAGATCTGTTTTCGTGAAACATGGAGCCGCGTTAAACGCGATGACGATGATTTTGCATCGTACGGATATATCTATCTGGTGACGCACCTCGCATGGTCGCATTTTATTTATTTGTTTTTCTTCCTGCGTTCAAGTTTCTCGCTCAGCGTCGTCAGGAGACAGTTTTACAAGCGTATGTAAGTCTAACGTGTCGTAGGCCTACGGTATTATTATTATTATTATTATTATAGTTTACATGAAGAATCTCAGCTCTGTTACGTGTACTTCTCGTTTTGAAAAATAAATATTCATCAACAAGTAATACTCCCTCCTCTGTACATACAGATACGTCACGCACACACACACACACACGGTGTTTCACGATGTGTATATATATCAAAGCGGCGAGCAAAGTATCGTTCTCAAATAACCGGAGAACGCTGAAAATCGCTCGAAGAAGTCGGCGGTTCGATTCGTCTCGCAAGGAGGAGGAGCAGGCGCGAACAAGCTGCGCGCGCTCGAGGATCCTTTTTCTCGCGGAAGGCGAGAGTTTGATCGAGATTGATATTTATCGAGCGCGCGCGATTATTGTACAATTACACTGTATATCACTCACGTAGACGTGCATACGATCGACGACGAGATCGCGATTCTTCTCTTCGAAGTTCTCTCTGTATTTTATACGCAATCCTCTCGCAACTGAAACGTGCGCGTCCACGCACACACACACGCGCGCGCGCGCGCGCGTGGAGCAGTCTCGCATTTAATAGGCAATAGTCGTACTCTCTACTATACATACGATAATTCATCCGCTTCTATATATATATATTTTACTTTTATACTTGAAATCGTCGTTCTCAGAAGTATTGTAAAAATAAAATTGGGTTTCTCTCGAGATGCCTTTAGTCATCTAGTAAGAGTGACTACCTCTTTCTCTCTCTCTTTCTCCCCGACATCCTCGCCGAGACGCACCCGTCCATCCACAGCCGACCTGGCTTTCAGGCCTTCATCCACTGCTCCACGTAATCGAGCGCGCCCAGGAGGATCCTCTTCTCCGTGACCCTCAGCTGAACCGCCATCCTCTTCATCTGCGGCAACGTGGTCTCCAACAACTCCAGATCTTCCTGCATTAATAAATAAACACACACAGTGCGTTGATAACGGAAGGAGAAGGTAGGAGCAACAACGCTGCAATATCATCGGGCTTTCCCGCTTTCACCTTCAGTGTCGTCGGATAATTGGCGGTTAAAAGCTGCAGCCTGGTCAGCAGGAATTTCCTGACGTTCTCCTCGACGACCGTCTCGAGCGCGCAGTCTATGTGCTTCAGATCGGAGACCTTGTCGGAGCGCAGCCAATGCGCGAGCTCGGCCTTTCGCATGCTGAACACCCGCAGGAAGGCTAGCAGCGTGTTGGAGATGGGCTCCGTGCCCGGCTTCAGCGGGAATTCCCCCACCGATGGCAGATATAATTTGTTCAATAGTTCTATACGCTCCTTCTGAAGAGGATCCGCCTTGCTGATGCCTAGACGAAGCTTGAAGCTGTCCTGCAAATCGCATCCTTTTAAATAATTTGTTTAAACACAGAGATTACATCGCAACTTGTGCGTCTGCTGCAAATCATAGAGTTCTCCTCGACGCTTATCTCTCTCTGGCAGAAATAATTCTAGACGCTATGCTTTCTTCAAATTTCAGTGTTAAATCTTCTCATTATTACAGATTTGATTTTATTTCCGACATTTTTCCATCAAAACGAATTTCTCGTACCTGTTTGTTATCCATGTCGACGAAGCCCGAGTGCACGAAAAAGTCGGAATTCGTCCTCGGCCCGTAACTTATGAATATTTGCTCCCCTTTTTTGAAACCCCTCAGCGCGTAGCACTCGCAACGATCAGCCGTCGCGTTGAAGTCCGTCGTGACCTGTGAAGAGACGCATTAATTGGGGGATCTATACGAGCTCAACTATAACCGTGTAGTAAACTTACCCTGCCGTCCTCGTGGTTGCACATGTCCCACATCGGGATCAAAGCATGGATCATCCGCGTGCCGTCGGAACTAGGGATTAAGTTCTGCCTCGTCATCACCGTGGAAACTGCCCAACTGAAAAATTCATTGAACATTATTAACGTTGCGTAATATATCCGTAGTTCAAACATATTGTTCAATTTTATTATTTTATATATATATAATTTTTTTATTATATATAATTTATATTTCATAATGTACAGGATGAGGCACCTAAAACAGTCCACCTGAATATCTCGGCTGTTATTGGTGATAGAAAACAATGTGTCAGACCAAACTTACATGGTTTTGAGGGACACATAATTTGTTCTAAATAGTTTTTTATTAGGTGGACGCGTAGAGGTCATATGAAGGTCAACTTCGATTTTTTAAATGGTATGTAAGAAATACGATTGTAAGTACGTCATGTTGACACACGCACACGACAATAGGCAGCACTTGCTGGATACCTTTGTCCAAGTAGCCGAAATACTTTACGCGAGGGCGCGTTGTCAGCGAGCGCTTGAGACGAGCTAGTCGCGGAAGTCGGAGCGAGCAGTCTGAGATCGATAATCAAATGAATAGGTAGTGCGAGAATCCATAACGAGCGAATCATCCTTTGTCTGTATCAAGTTCGGTATTAAATATAAGATATTGTTGGTGTTGCTAAATCACAAGTATTCTGACTATTCTCCATTCAAGCTCCCGATCCAAATCTACTCCAATAAGAAGAGATAATTTATAAGCATAATAACGGCTTATAGAGATAAAAAAAAAATATTACAGGTATGATATGTTTTTTTACGTACCATCTAGTAGAGCGTTTGAAGATGCGCACATTGATCTACGGGTCAAAATCATTCAAGGTCACTGAAGGCTAAAATTTCTAAGTGCTAGAACTTTTTCATTTCTGAATTTACGGTATTTTTAATAGCAGAGGACTCTAGGCAATATAAAAAATAATGATATCATCAACTCAGAACTTCTCGGAAAAGAAAAAATTTCTAACGGCTAGAACTTTTTCATTTCTGAATTTACGGTATTTTTAATAGCAGAGAACTCTAGGCAATATAAAAAATAATGATATCATCAACTCAGAACTCCTCTGAGAAGAAAAAAATTTTAAACTCGAGAACTTTTTCATTTCTGAATTTACGGTATTTTCAATAGCAGAGAACTCTAGGCAATATAAAAAATAATGATATCATCAACTCAGAACTTCTCGGAAAAGAAAAAATTTCTAAGGGTTAGAACTTTTTCATTTTTGAGTTTACAGTATTTTTAATAGCAGAGAACTCTAGGCAATATAAAGTAAATTATTTTCCCTTGCAGTTGGCCTTCAGTGACCTTGAATGAGTTTGACCCGTAGATCAATGTACGCATCTTCAAACGCTCTACTAGATGGTACGTAAAAAAATATATCATACCATTTAAAAAAACGAAGTTGACCTTTATGTGACCTCTACGCGTCCACCTAATAAAAAACTATTTAGAACAAATTATGTGTCTCTCGAAACCATGCAAGTTTGGTCTGACACATTTTTTTCTATCACCAATAACAGCCGAGATATTCAGGTGGCCTGTTTTAGGTGCCTCACCCTGTATATAATTTTTTTATTATATATAATTTATATTTCATAATATATATTTATAATATGTAATAAATAATATTATCTTATATAAATATATATCTAATCTTGCCCAACGACAAAAAACAATAATTTAACAATTCGAATGACGACAAACTGATTTCTTTAGATTCCTTAGATCTTCGTCAACGATCTAAGCTGAGGAGTGAAGAAAGAAGGAAGCAGAGGATGCAGGCTGACGCGAAGAATCATCAGCTCAGTCTGGAAGCGGTGATTAATTCCGCGGTGAAATCCGTTGTCCGTCAAAAGAGCCGCATTACGACGAATGCACGATGTATTTGCGAATCGCGTCGATCGCGAGGCGTGACGCGCGGCGTCGACTTTCGCCTTCGGGGCGAGATTGAGGAAGAACATTGTTAGCTCGTTGCGGACGAGCGACTGGTTTTCGGGCACGCGAGAACTTGACCCAGAATTCCGGAAACGAACGCACGGGGAAGATTCATTGCCGCGAAGATTACTGCGACGCCGCACGGCCGCGGACTTTCTCTCCCTCTGCCCGGGAGAGAAACGCGCCGTCGTTGTCCTCCTCGTCCTCCTCGTCGTCGTCATCCACGTGAGATATATCGCATGTTACTCTCGTTCGTCCGAGATTTCATCGGCCGTGCATAACAAGATCGGTGCATCGGTTCCCGACCATTGTACCGGTTGCGTGATCGAGCTCTTCCTCCTCGAATAAATGAATTCCACTAAACCGTGTCAAGCTAATAACTGAGCCTGCACGCTCATTATTCGTTGTGCTACAATCTTCGTTACTCTTAATAAATTTATTTATTATTATGCGATCTACATTGTATAATTCCAAACAGAATTAAGAAATTTTTACATTGTCTTGAATCGGTACCTTATATAAAATAGAGATCAAATATGCGAATATATTATATCACTTGGAAAAAATATTGTAACACGTAATTTTGATTTAAAACTGCATAATATATGAGAGAGAAAGAGAGAGAGACTAAAACATAATTTTATCTATATACTAATAATTTAACTATAATTTCGTGTATAAAAAGCTGTTATGCCTGAAACGAAATTCTACATAATTCTGCGTGTCAATTTATAACGTTTCCCTCGAATTCCGTCGGAAATAGCATATTGTGTAAAGCTGACGTCAGCGAAATTGATCAGCGAAAAAGTCAACGACTCTACAAAGTATTACGAGTTGATCGAGAGATAGGTCCGAGCAAGTACGCCGTCGGAGTTTCTCTGTGTGCGATATACCGCAAAATTGATACGCTGGGCGGGCAGCTATGATCTGTTATACCGCGCACAAAAATTGCGAACGAATAAAGTAGGTAGCGCACAATTACGTCGTAATAACGAGCGGAGTGAAATTTCAGCGAAGAACGCTGCTCGTAACAATCGTAAAGAGAGAATCGGGCAGATAAAAAGCTTTTATACGGTTATAAATTTTCCTAGTTAATATATTCGAACGACGGAGCGAGTGCTGCGAGGACCGGATTTGTTACAATCGCATGAAAGTTCGAATCCGTGTGAAAGTATGTGCGTCGCCTCTCGTTCGCGAGAAGCAACGCGACTCTTACAAGTTCCTCGGCTCAGGAGAGCACAAATACAGAAGCAAGTGATATCGTCGAGAGCAGCAAAGCGCGTTCTCCAGTGTTTCGCTCGAGAAGAGAATCCACCACTCCGTTGCGAATTGCTAATGCAAAGCAACTGTTTTGCAACTGTAATTGAACATCGTTGAGTCCGGTACACACGTACAGTGCTCACGATGCCATTCACATGGCAATGTTACAAAGAAGCCTATGGAAAGGTCTAATACTGTGTAAGTCACATAAGTACATATATAAAATATCGAATTTTAAAAACTTAGCTTTTTAAATTTTAAGAAGTTAATTTTGAATAACGCACGGCTTCTTCAAAAAATATGAGGATTGATATTTGTAATATGTATTCTAAGAAGAAATCAAATTAAAGAGAGACACTACACTTGAGAACTCTACATATATAGAGAAAGGATTCAAGCTCGAAATAGCTTGATAGAAGAGGAACTTGTCGTCTGGTACATGATTATGTTCCCGCGTGCCGACACGTTGAATTGGAAAGTATCGCTCGCGCGCTAATATCATCCTTGTGGGTTAAGAGAACGCGAGCTTCCATTAGATGCACGGTAACTAAGGCGATCGCTATTATTTTCAGCATGAAACGTGTCCGAGGTCGGTCGGTCCCTTCGCCTCTCGGTATAGCTCGCGCTCGCTTATCGTGTAGAAAGTGTGCATAGAGAAGATCTCACGATCTCCGATTCATCCAGCGACCTTCCCACGTGCGCTCGAGTATGCATCCATCCGCGGTGCGCTCACGATAAAGCCCATTTCAAACGATCTGCCGGTGACGAGCTCGTCACCAGATCATCTTACAAAATCAATTAAAAAATTAGATAAAAATTGTGCAAAGCTCTCTACGTACGTACAACCTTAAGGCTCCACTTCTTTTCATTTGTTCCATTAATTACCTAACAATTATCATTAAAAATTCCATTAGTTATTCAGTCAGCATCAAATGCCTTAGTTTACTGTGTCATATCAGGCGCAAACTTTCAGTCTATAAAAATGAAATATAATTGTAATATACAATTTTAACATTAAATATACATCTCTCTTTTTTATGTGTCACAGCACATAAAAATAGTCCTGAATTCCGTCACGGTTTACGGATCGTCTAGTACGGGCTTAAAGCGACGCAGTCGGTTGTCGATGCCTATCTGCACACTCTGGCGAAAGAACCGCGTCGTCATTACCGTCCTCGTCATTGTCGTTAAGTTGCCGTGTCATTCTTTTGCCGTTCATTAGCGGCGAACTCGCGACAATCGCTCCAGTCGGTCTCATCCCGCGTGTCATTAATTCCATTCAGCCGCATTATGTGTTACTCGCGAGTTACTCGTATGTAATATCCACCTGCGTAATGCGGTAATCGATAGAAACTCCCTGCGAGAAATAACGGATTTACACGCGAGCTCCTCGGAGAAGCGGTGGATTTCGTTATAAGATCGACTTGAGGTTTCCTGCGCGCTCGCGTGATCTCTTCAATCTCTGTCACGTAACGACAATCTCAGCTCAGAAAAAAGAAAAATCAATGATACATGCTTTAGCAATTCGCTATTTTAACGAATAATAACACAAGGACACAAATATGTAGGGAACATGGATAAATGCCGAAGAGAAACAAAAGTGATAATGACTGTCATTAAACCGCCGACTATTAACGTTGAGCTTCTGGTACTAAAGACACTGTTTACGCAAAATGTAGGATAATACGTCACGAAAAATTATTCTCGAGAAATTATTATATTATAAAATGCGTTCAATTTCTTTGGATAAACGTTTCACTTCGAAATGGAGAGAAAGGAGGAGAGAAATCACGAGAGTTAGCCACGTAAATTACGCGTAAAAAGATAGTTTGCATAGTCGCGTGGGTTACCGTTGATTACGCGAAAACGACTGACACGATTTTCTTTCCTTCTGCCGATCGTAATTTCATGTATATGTATAATATATATATATATGTATATGCAACGTTATAGAAATACTTAATGTAACACGCGGCGTTGCGGAACAAAAAAATATATAAAATCTTGCCCACTGTTCACGCTACTTCTTGGCTTTCGGGCCATAATATGGTCTCACTTCGCCAGCTATACTGTGTAATCAACGTTAATGCAATATTTTCAATGGATAACAATATAAAAGATAATAAGCAGCATTATACTTTCGCAGGTATTGGCGCAATTCACATAGTTCAATGTCGTGTTTTCAAGCATGAGGAAACGCGAACGTGAACGTTAACGAACAGTGAGCCAGCTGAGATCCCACGAATGCAAGTTCCATCGCAATTAAAGGTCCGCTGCGACAGACCTACGCGGCATTTGCGTTAACAGGGTTCTCGCTTCGAGTCCCCTAACGACTTCCTCCTTCCCGCGTAAACCGCGCGATGCGGTCGTGCTACCAGGGATTCCGAATAACCAATACGCGTATAAAATCGCGATCTCGGTACATAAATTAGCAGCCCGTGGATTCTCGATGCGAATCGATGAGAATCCAGCATCACCGCGTAATTACATCTCTATATGCCGGCCATTCATCACATGAGAAGCACGTATCCTCGCATTCTTGCACAATTTTAAGCTCTCTCGCAAGGTATGTACACTCTACGAGAAAACTTAACTTGTACGACGGATAGTTAAAAAGTATACGTTTAATGCAATTTTATTTGTAAAATGTACAGAGCTTCATTAAGCTCTATGACCACGTATTTCTTTAATAGATATATAAAAGCACGCAGAGAAAAGATGACAGAGAAATATGTAATTCTCTCAACATTCTCCTTTAATTTTTGCATTTTGAGATATATGTAACCGATATCTCTTATGTAGCTAAATTAAAAAAAAAATGTTTATTATATAACATAGATCTCTTATATAGCTGAACACGTGCTATTTAATATTCTGTCCAGAACACGCTGCTTTCTCCAGCATCACCTCTTTCGCCTCCCGTGATGCGTTGAAGACGCGCGGCCACGACGTTTAAGGCGGAACATCTTGCAGCACGTTTCCCGATTTGGATGGCATTACGTGGGCAAGTGTGCGGCGCTTCCTCGCGGATCGTGTTATCCGTCGATCGCGTCTGGGCAGTCACCAGATTCGTCTTCTCTCGTCTGGGGAAACATCCCGTCCGTCGTAAGCGGACGCTACGGAGTAGCAGCGGTGGAAGATTCGCGGCGGAGGAACTCCGCTCCGCTCGTGAGTTTCACCGACTTACTTAGGAGCGCGCGCGGAGAAAAGCACCGTCAGTCCGCAAGGGCGATTCGACGAGAGCGCAAATAGAAGCGAGCGCGAAAGTTTCTAACGCGAGACACGCAAGGCTCTCGGCTCTCCCTCGAAAGCCAAAACGAAAATGGAGAACGCGTTCGCCGATCGCGACAGCCGAGAGAGAATTTCTCTGGCTCGGGAATAGGAGGAGAGTTCATCGAGCGAGAGGGTAGAAAAGGGTGCGAGACGGTCAAGAGAGGATTTTCCCAAGGAAAAACAACATCGCTGGCAAATAGGAGTGATATCTGACTAGAGCAACGTAGAAGGTAGCATACGATGAATTGAAACAGCGGGATACGTGCGGTATTAATTAACTGGCAACTAAATATCTTGTGCTAAATTAGCTAGCAGTGCAAACGCTCGCTCCATCGGTCCAACGATTGCTCTCGTGCGATCCTGTTAATTCTGGCATTGCATTCGGCAAATCGGAGATTAAGTGCACGCTCGTCTGCATGGTTCTTAAGGAGATCTTGGGTTTGTGCAACAGGAAGAACGCGATCTTCGTTATTCTGTGCGCGGCGGTCATCTACGTTCACCTGATCAGCGAGGACGAGGAGGCAAAGTGTCGCCGCGGAAGAGGGTCGCGGTGTCGCGAGGACGAGGAGGCATCGAGGTTCCTGATCGCGCTGCAACTATGCGGAAGGCGGTCCCCGTGCTCGTACTGATCGCGTTCGCGTGTGACTTCTCAGCGCGCGACGTTCTGGTCGACGGCAATCCCGCCAGGAAGCCGGAAGCTGCGGTACGGAGCGACGACTATGAGCATCAGGTAACCGCGACAAGCGTTTGTCTTCGATCCGATGAGCTCCAGTGGGATTCTCTCGGTGCATTACGGCATTCCTGAACATTATTCGTGCAATAAGTGGGACGTCATGCGTGTAAAGATCTCCCGTCTACCCTCAAATCGAGGATTCGAAGACGCGTGATCGAAAAATTAGCAAACAAAAGGAGGGAAGAAGTTAACTTGTCGTGGTTTAATATTTTATATGATATTAATAGTTCTACCATAACTTAATTATTCTTATCACGCCGCTCGGAGAAGGATGATAAAAAGATCGTAAAATCTGAATTGCGATAAATGAAGAAGGATGAAAATTTAATGTGCAATATTAATATTTACCGCAACATACTTTTTATAGACGTGAGAATCTTTTCTCATGTGTATAAAACTAATGAAAGGAAGTGATTTATAATATATGTACGATAGGTATCGCACGAAGGGGGAGTATATTACGTTAGAAAATAATCCATTGAACGTCATTATCGAGGACTTTACGGATGTAATTAGCGCGAGAAGGTTTTTTTGATGGTAAATTTCACGGTTTAGGCGCGAGAAAGTCAATGACCGTATCGATCATGGAGCCGAAAGTAGTTGCCCCGACTCTTTTTCAACCGGTTCTGATTTTTTGCGTAAACTAGTACATTGCGAAATTTTGTGACATTTCTGCAGCGAGAACATTCGTCACACGGTATCTCCGAATGATTCTGAATCGCGGACAGGAATATATGTACATGTGCGTGTATATCACCCAATCTCTCTCTCTCTCGATTGCGGAATGATCATGACGTTCGCTCGACTGACAGGTCCGGCAAAGCTCCACCGTAATTCCGTTTGTTAGGCGTTATTAAACTCAAGTGATTCAAATTAGCCACGGGACGTAAGAATTTACTTTAATTCCGTCCGCAGTCTTCGTGCTGAAAAATTGTTCTTGCGTCGCTTCTTTCACTTGAAATTAACTTTTCGGTTTCTCGCAACGCTGGAATTATCCAGCGTCGAAATGAGCATCGCGCCTTTCGATCTACGGTCTGTAATTCAGGGAAAGTTCCCGATCCCGCTGCAATAGATATACATCTGCTTGTGTTCTCGCAATTGCCGTTGTGTGCTACGACGTTATCGGAATTGAACGGCGAGGCTGCTCTGTCGGAACGTTATTTCTCCCATAATTTTTCGTCGATGCGCCTGGCCGCGGGATCGACGCGCCGCGACGAGAAAACTCACGTAAACCACGAGAGAAAGAGAAAGCTGGCACCGCGCGCGGAAAGTTCGAGACTTTACGATCGTTTTGTCGCATATTTCGCTGTATCACCAATGCTGACAAAAGATATCAAGAATACAAATAAAATCTAGCGCGGACATCCCTTAAACAGAGAAGCTTCGTAGCAAGTTCCTTAAAAAGACCGAAACTAATACGTAATCACTACCTTGTTAATGCAGTTAAGCAAAAAGAGTAAAGAGATTAATGAATCATTCTCAATTAATACTACAAAATATTGTTAAACTTTCCAAGTAATTGCAGCCTACGTATGATTAAAAAATTTCCAAAAAACGCGTGATTGCGATGACATTATTCTATCCATAAAATCCTATAATTTTACGTTTCATTATTATAAAAGGTAATGATTAATCAAAGAGCAATGTGGTTTTTATGTCGGACCCGAGGATGTGAAAGACCTCACGTCCGCTGAGAATTGAAGTAAAACAAACGCGGGATGTTAAATAAACGCACAGAACGCGGTTCGCGCTCGAATGAAAAGAACGTTGAAAAGTTGCACGACAGATCGGAAGCGAAAGATTGTAACTCAAGCGGCGATAGCAGGAACGCGTGTCCATGGTCTGAAAGTGAACTCGCGGGGCGAATATCATTTCTTGAATCGAAACAGTCCGCTGATTCATTTAATGACGCTTAATGATCACGCTTGAAAGATTAAGCCGAGATGAGGTACATGCTGCAACCGTAACGTGTTCACCGTGGAAAACGATAAATCCTGAATCAAATAAAGGTAGCCCCTTCTCTTGGATCATCAGCGAGCTGATAAACGAGGTGCGGGTAATCACGTAAGATGAATTCCGCTCGATTCGCGAGAGAATAATTGTGAATAACGCGGTGTTCCCACGTGGCTCGCGAATACACGCGTTGGACCGCGTGGAAAAATGGGAACGCGCTTACGCGGCGTCTTTTTCACGACGAGAAAGCGAAGTGAAAATCACTCGCGAAAGCACGCAGCCTCTGCCACTTTGCATTAATGCACAGTTACGAAATGCTTTAATATATAATAATATAACGATAACGAGTCAATTGGATGGACGTCTCCTTACGAAAGATAAATTGCCTCCACGAATAGATTTGCTCAGATCGGTCGAACGTTATTTGCATCTGAAGCGGCGCCTTTAACTTTAAGAGCGTAATGAGATATTTCGACGATGAAGAATTTTATCTTGCGTGCTTGCAATAATAAATGAGTGTAATCCTAAATAGTTACAAATATTCATATTAAATAAATTAAGAAAATTACTAAAAATAAATTAATACATACAAATGCATATCGAGATTATGTTTGTAAAAAGATAACATTATTTTACTTGCCGTAAGTGAGATAAATAAATCAAATGAATAACAATTAATCTTGCGTGATATCTATAACAAATTAATTTCAATGGAAATCGCTCGTTTCACCGAAATGAGAACGGAAAAACTTCTTCTAACGGTGATTCGCACGCAGCTCCCTATTTCGCACATTCTCACGCGCGCGCGTCCGGCTTGCGAAAGTAAAAGCGAGAAATCGCCGAATCTCCTTGCACTGTTTGCCGCTTGAGGAAGATCCCGGCGAATAATCGAGAGATACGTGAGCGAGAGATCCAGTGCTCGCGACGCGTACTTCCGCGGCCGTTAACCAGCGCAACGCATCGCGGTTTTCAACAATTTCCAATGAAAACGTCAAATACAAAGATAAAAATATCTCAATGTCGTTGAGCGAGCGCCCTTTCAATCTGAGAATTTCGTTTTGAACGACAACAAATCATGGTAATTTGTTCTTCTTTTATTCTGGTTTATCTTGGTTGAATATCAGTTCGCAATGTATGCAAATATTCCGTGACGATGTTTATAAAAGAGCACTGCGATCATCTCAATACTTTCTATCGTCATGGTCGTTGCCCTTTACTGTTATTCACGATCGCACGCTTGGTTTAACATCGATTTCCTGCATGATTTGCAAAGAATCGCAATCCGTCGAAGTTTATTCTCGCAGGCGGTTTCAATAAAATAGCAAACGTTGTGCGGTTGATTTTATCTCAAGAAATTTAATCTCATGGAATAAACGAATTGATTCCTCAAATCATAATTGAATAGGTACTAACTAAGAAATCAGAACAGTTTTCCGATACCAAATAATTACTAAATTAAACGCTGTTTATACTGTAATATTAAAAATCAGTAATCTATGATCTCTCTCTCTCTGCAAAACAATAAATTATTTACATAAAATAATTCTATAACGTATTTTTCTCTTTGATGAAAAATATTGCTTGCAATTGATAACAGAATTATTAATACAAGAACATTGAAAAACTCCTGATTCTTTCAGACGGACTCACGTGGACAGTTCGACGACGCGGAAGCACCGCGGAGATCCATAGAAGATCGCGGCCGATCAAATGAACCCATAGGCAAATGGAGAAGCAACGGCGAGGCTCTCGAGCCGAAGTGGCGCGACGGCGACTCCGTGCCCCTGCTGCCGTTCTCACATTACCGGTCCTACTCGAGGGACGACGAGGCTGACGACGCCGAGCACGAGGACTATCCGGCGACGAGTCGTCGACCGTCCAAGTATCGTTATTCAATCGATCAACCGAATCGCTCGCGAGGAAGTCCGGGCAGGCGTGCTCCGGCTTACGACTACGACTACGACTACGACGTGACGTCCCGAGATCGCGACTTCGACGACCGCGATCATGATTATCCGCGCAGGAGACCTCGTCCGCACGGTTCGACGATTTACGAGGAAACGCTCGAGAACGCGGCGAGCAGCGACGGGAAACGAGGCCGTAACATCGTTGACGCTTCACCGAGCGACCAGCAGGCCACCTCGAGGTACCATGAGGCCTTCCAGGCTCGTCCCAACGAGTACGCGCAGGAGTTCAATGATGAAGAATACCTGAAGCCACGCCCGAGGAAGAGGAGACCACCACAGAACTACGAATTCGCTCTGGCGAACGCAGCCTCTACCGAGGGAGACGAGGCTCTGAGAGATCCTTCTGAATCTTCGTCACAGCTGACGAGCGGGAATCCACCGGTGACCACGCAACCATCCGACAACAACGCGCTCGAGCTGAAGATGCTGTTGAAGATGCAACAGGAGGAAGGCTCAAGCCTGTCGGAGATCCTGCAGCGCAGGAATCTCACCCTGAGCGACCTATTGGAAGGAAAGGCTGACGTGATCAACGCTCTCAAGGCGAGAATCACCGATTCCGAGTCCGAGGAGTACATCGAGGAGATGTCAAGAGTGATGTCCAACTCGCTGATGAAGATCGCTTCGACCACAACACCGCCCACCGAATCCGCGCAGACATCTATGAGCACGACGACATCCGTAGCGACTTCGAGTGCGCTGGATAACTCGGTATCTGAAACGACGCCTGCTTCGAATGAACTGAAGAGTCATGATACAATTTCCTCGAATAATGCAAGTCGAATTGTTAAGAAAGAATTAGAAGACGTCGAGGGAGCGACGCAACCCGTGCACGACTCCTCATGGCTGAAGGCGACCACGTCCGCGATCGTCTCGACATTGATCACCACCACGTCGACGTCCTCGCCAGTCGCGGTGAACTCCATGGAGTACTTCCTGAACGATGACGGCAACGCGGAATCGACGAGCGATCAACGCAGCGCGGCGAGACTCGAGAATCTCGACGAGGACGAGATCATGGAGTTCTCGGACTTCATGGACTTCAAGAAGGGAAAAAGCCAAGCTGCGCCGGTCTTGCTGAGCTTGTCAAGCGGAAAAGTCACGTCGCAGCAGACCTCGCCTCGAGACATCGTGTCCACTTTGAGCATCGAGCACATCCTCCATCCCACGGAGCGAATCAAGCTGATGAAACACTCCCAGGATAATCGCGACACTGCCGAGGATGGCGAAGAAGCGATTCAGGGTGAAGCTCGATCTGCTCTTCTCGACGAGACATCTATGGAGGACTACAACGCGTTCATCGAAGCAGAATATCAGAACGATGCACCGATCGATATCCCCGAAGAAGACAGAAGGCAAAGCGAGGAGATAAAATATGATCCGAGTAAAACTGGCACTCTCGTGAGTTCAACTGAGAAACAACGGATCGCGAATCCTGCTGATGATCGGAGAGGATCGTACGACAAGAATCACTCGACCGAGTATCACCAGGTGAACCAATCAATGGAGAGGATTCGGATGTTGGAGAACCATCGAGGTACGAACGGCAGACGTTACGAAGAAGTCGTGTCCGAGATCGAACCGGAAGCGCGGGCGGAGATCTTCGAGCTGTTCGCGTCTGGTTCGGCCGGCAAGCGATTGGAGCGGCTCTTGAAATCGAGAAACATGAGCGTGGAAGAATTGATAGCCCTGCGCCAGAGAGGTTCCAGTAAAGTCCACTTGACAGAAGTGTCACGATTGCAGGTAGCCGATCCGAAAAACCTGCAAGCCTCGAAGACCTCCGATGTAAATAATAAAAAGATTGTCTCAGCCACGAGTAACTCCAATAACGAAAACGATTCAGAAGAGGAAAACAAGAAGAATCAGTTTAGACAGGACATCATAAGTTATCTGCACGACCCGTTGTTCGATCGCGATCTGGAGAACACGTCGCTATCGAGATTGCTGGACCTTGTTGAGCGCGACAGGAACACGTCGAGGGAAATAACATTCCAGAAAGAGGATCAAAAAGGTACCTCGAGCACCGACGAGCACGGTGAACTGGAGAGCCCCCGTCACGCGATTGAGATTGTCGATCTACTGACAACGTTCGGTTCCCTGCCTTTCGCGGAAGACGTGCGGCGACAATTCGGAATCGAGTTCGGCAACGAGGCGAAAGCGGAGCCTCCGATAGACAATAATAACGCGAACGTAAGGTTGATCGGCGACGAAGAGAACATCGTTCGATCGGACAACACGTCTGACGAGTTCCACGCTGGATACGTGGAGGAGATTGTCAGGAAGGAGCCGAACGTTGTGAGAACGATCCACAGCGAAACGAGGAATGATGCGGAAGAGAACAAGACCCTGTCGAGGGTGAAGCCAAGCATAATAGCGAGCGGCGTGATCCTGGGCGTGACGATCGTCGTGTTCCTGGCGATCTTCGCCGTGTGCAGAATTCGACAGAAGCAGAGGTACACGTACAGAAACACGTTCTCGCGCACGGTATTCCAGAGCTCGATCGCGGCGGCGAGGAAGCTGTCGAACTCGAGCAGCCTAAGCGCCGTAATGGTCAACGTCGCCGCAACGTCGACGACTAGGCGACCCGAGAGAACGGAGATGCAGGAGACCGTCGAGGAGTTTGATAGCAAGAGCGACATGGACAACGACTCGTTGGACGCGAACGATAGCTGGGAGACGATACCCGATTACGCGAAGTGATTACTCGCCGCCGGCGCAGTTGTAAGAGAAGTCTATCAATTAGGAGTGCAAAAGGTGCGTCGCGTTTGTTAAGTAAAGGTGCAGAAAAATTGCATGAATTTTCGCGAATTAAATCGTCGCGTTGAATTTTTGATAATTTTGACCGTTCAATAATTAGTACTTTTTCTGAATCTCTTTTCTAAAATATTCGTTATTTAAAATAAAATTTGATGAAGGAGTGACGGATCTTTTGTACTATAATCTGCTAGAAAACTGCCAGTATTTTTCCATATGATTATCAAAGCCCACAGGCTCAGGCCCACAGTGTCCCTAACGAGCACTGTGGCACGCTAATGTTGATCGTTAAGTTAATCGCTTATTTTTCCGGGGAGAGAGTAAAGTAGTTTCGCAATGTATATAAGTATTTTTTCTAAATTGCGATTGTCGACGAGTCAGAATTATGACAGAAAATTTGTAATAAAAATATGTAATCAAACTGTTCTTTTTATCGTCTCTAGACGTTCAATCGTAATTCAGTATCTAATGCGACTTCGTTAAATTGATAAACAGAAGCCTTGCCTATAAAAGTGCTTCAAACTTCCATATAACGTAAGATTGTATTTATTTATAGGTTTATGCGCGTACGTCATGTATAAATTGTATTTTATATAAAATTTTAAACTTTATCTCGATATCTTATACTTGTGATTATTCTTAATTAATCCTAACTAAGACGATACGAGCACACTGTTTACTCACCAGTATCTCTCGTAGGTGAAAACATCCCTGAGTGCCGCCGAGACGGCGTTATTGTTGTTCTGGAACAATCTACTGAAGTAGGAATACTGCCTCGCGATGTTCCGACATTGCTTCAATGCAACTTCTGCGCACATAAAATAGATAAATCTAAGAATCAAAATACTCGAATTCGATTAAAAAATATTAAGTCCGACAAAAATAATTTCTCGACGTACCTAGCGTGGGACTGCCCTTGAGTTCGATCATGTCGTTGGTCTTCATGTACAAAACCGTATTGTAACTGCTTGGCAGCATATCCAGGTAGGGCTTCCACGTGGAGTTCTCCTTGAATCTCTCTATGAGGAGCGCTATCGCCAATGCCACTTGCGGCATGTGCTGCACCAGCGGATCATTTTGCAGAACGGCCAACTCCGGCGCCGCGGTGCACGTGCTGAAGATGAGCGCCCGCGGTATCTCCAGGATCAGCTGGTTCTCGGTGAAGTCCGCCTCCGCCTTCAGTCCCATATCGCAACCTGGGAACTCGGCGATGCTCACGCCGTCCATGCGCACGCCGTTCTCCACGAGCCAATTCGTGAACTGTTCAATCCCCTGGGATCGCTCGCACGACTCCGTCTTCATCTCCTCCAGGCGTTTAACCTTCAGCAGAACTTCCGATATATCCAAGTAGTTGTTCCATAATTGCGTCACGTACGCCGGATTGCTGCTCACTGCAAATAATGATGGAAAACCGGCGCGTTAGAGCGAGTGATCCCCCTCGACGGCAGCTGGAGAAGTTAATAAAAAGCCATACATGTCGGGACGAGGAATGGGATGATGCTGTGTGAAGGACAAGGGATTCTTGACATGCATTTATTTTCCCAGATTTAGAGGCTCAAGAGAGCCTAATCGTGCATCTGTTCCTCATCTGTGCATCAAAAGTTAGCTGACAAATGCTTCCGATCCCACCAATGTGCAACAGGGATAACACACAAGATAATGACACAAAAGAAATGCTTAGCGTGCATGTACTCGATCTTTTTCCTGGACTTGAAGGTTCTCTAGTTCATTCATCGGTGAATTATTAACAAGTGACACTTGACCTTTTGGGTCCTAATGATCACACATGTGCAGGGAAGAAGCATGGAACAGTAAAAGTACAAGGGAACCTTGACGAGCGTTTGCTCGAACCGTTTTCGAGATTTCAAGCTCCAATATTGAGAATCTAATTATACATAGAACATCGACTGTTTATTGGCAAACGCTTCGCTCGCTTGCCGAGCTTGGAGGTTCTGCCTCGGATGACGGCAAAGGGTGACGATTACTCACGATGAAAGAGTTTCTTGCATAGGGCGTTAAGCTCGTGCCTCTTCGCCGCAGATATTTGCCGCTGCTGCGGTGACGAGCCGTGCTGTTTACCCTTGGACGATGCCTTCTTC
>NC_039513.1:14185645-14220490 GCF_003672135.1 Ooceraea biroi | reverse complement strand
TTTCTCTCTCACTCTCAAGCGCGCACGATACGCAATCCATTAATGTTGTAGCGCGTATTTAATATCTTATTATTTACCTAATACACGTACGCGTGATCGGTGTTATGGAAAATTTAATACTCCGTCGCGAGTTAATTCCCGTTCCTGTAAATTACCATTTGGCGTAAACAATATACACCGAGAGGAGGAGGAGGATCGGGCGGGAGGGAACGAAAATGTCGCGCGGAAAACACGTCCGACGGCGACGATGCAACGGCCAGGCCGTTTCCACGCCATTGGCCGTGGCACTTGTGCACGTGGCCGTGCTACATAGTATCGACGGCAATCCGTTTAACGACGTCCGCTATTAATGGTCCATGCGTACACGGATTAACATCCCCAGCGATTTCCGGTGGTGCACACGACCTGGCGCGCACGTAGATACCCACGTACATACGCGACATGTTCCCGCCTGTACGCGTTGCGTTCACCATCACGGACTTTTCGGCTACGTGCGGGTCTAACGAGGCGGAGCCGGACTTCCCGATTAAACCAACTGCAAGATTGAGAGCACTATGTCGCAACGCGAAATGTTATATCGTTAAACGGCAGCTGCTGGCAGCTAACGTGTTGGATCGTATTTGCTCTCCTGTATAAATCACGAATATCGAATAACGTTATCGAATACCCCGCATTCTACTTTTTATCGTGCGACAAATACGCGGCTATCGATTTTTATGGACTACGCATTAATGATCGAACTTTGATATTTTAATACATAAAGTATACATTTTTCACACACATACACATACATATAAAGAGTATATAAGATATATGTATTTTTAAGAATAATAAAAATGCATTTAGAACCGATGGAATATTTAAACCTTTTATGTTTTCGATTTGAGAGTTCGTAGTGGATTTACAAGAACGTGGTCGCGATATTTCTGCTTCGATGCCTTTCTTTATTATTATAATTGTTTCGACAGCTGGAAAATATAAAACTGGAATTGAATGTGGTCGAGATTATGAGCATCAAATATTTCCGCGTGTTCCTTTCAGAATCCGCTGTTCTGCCACGTGAAATTGTACGCGCGGGTGTTAATTAGCGCGCTTCTTGACGAAGGCGCGAAAACGATACTTCGCGGTGAACGTCCGCAGTATTTGATACGCAACTAAAATAAAGGGTGGTCAAGGCTCCTTCGCGTTACATCGGCGTCATGTGGAAAACGCGACGTTGAAGCCATTTCCGTTAAATGATTGAGCTCGGTTTGTCTACTTTTAGCGGGCTCGTTTAAGCAAAGACAGAGCTCTGCACGCACGAGAGAGAGAGTATTATAGAGGAACGAGTTGAAACGAATCGAACGTTGATTGTGGCGGGTTATCAATCGTTAACGAGGACAATTCTCCAAACGAGTTGGCAAACGCGATCCTCTCCTCGTTTAACGTGCCACGCCGGCAAGTTGGGAGAAGCCAAGCAAGACGGGAAATTAACATGAAAGGTCACGTGCATGCAAATTACGCGATAGTACAGAAAATGAAATACGAACTAGCCACGGGCGTAATTAGCATCGGTTATTTTATTACAGTCGCCCGACTTCTCGCAGTCACGCGTGCGCATGCGGTTACCGCGATGCGGATTATTTAAACAAATATCATGCCGAAGCGAAACATGTCCCGCATTCTTTGTTTTTTCACGGTTATTTTTCCATCACGGAGTATATCGATAACACAAAGATAAGAGGCAAGGCGCAACGACGAGTCAACGTGGATCAAAATCGAGGGAGGCTCCAGTCACGCGTCGATAGAAGATAGCTATAAATATTTGACTGGCGTGGAAGTTGTTATCCCTTCGCCGGTCAGGAAGCCGAAAATAAATTTACAAACGAAAATATCCCTCTGTCCGCGGGAAATGATGATCTCGATGAGAAGAATTCCACGGTGGGAATTCCGGAAAAATGACGGCGTTCGCGCGTCATCGCGTGCAAGTCGCGGAGTGCAATTGCGCTCGGCAAAGGAGCAGATCAACGCAAGTGATTTCTAGCGTGACGTCTTAATGCCCGGGGATCGCCGCAAGGGGATCGATAGCCCGTAAAAACCGACATTTGAATCCCCGTCGTGTAATTCCAGCCGCGGGGAAGCGAAGCCGGAGCGAGGAAGCGTGTCTCCGCTTTACGGGAAAAATCCCTCTCGCGTGCCCGCCCATCCGGCATTGTACGACGCCATTTTCTTCGGAGCGGTTACCTTACCTCACAATGCTTCTCGCGATCAACGAAGCAAAGGACGGAACAAAGGGCCTCTCTTCCTCCGCCCGCTCGCTCAATAAGTCGTAACAACGACTTAATCGCGCCCTTATGCAGGCCGATAGGGGACTCTTTCAATTTTGATTTCCCTGTCTTTCGGTGAAACGCGCGCCGCTTTATTATCATCCGGGTCGCGTGGCGCTATCAAAGTGATAGGGACGGAAAGGAGGTGCCGCGGGGCGAGCATCGACAAGAGGGAAGAAGGACGACGGTCGTCCTCGTCGAAAGGGCGTTAAAGGAGGAGGGTGAGAAGCTTTGTCCACAAGCGTACTGTTCATTTGCCTTCGCCAGAGCGGATTAAAGGAGCTCGTACGTTGCGCAGGGTGTGTACGTGTGTTCTCCATTTTCCTCCCTCCCTTTTCCGTTTCTTTTTTTTCTTTTTCTTCTTTCCGTTTCTCGCGCACTTTACTTTCCGCTCTCGGATTGTTTGCGGCCATCGAGTACACCGAATGGTGGATTCCCTACGTGACGGAACGTACGCGAGCCGGATGGGGAGGGTGCGGGCAAATGGAACCGGCTTTTATGCCGAGGCGATACGTGCCTCACCCCGGACACTCACCCCGGCCCAGCCCCGTCTACCGACTCCTCTCGCTCTTCCTTCCTCGCTTTTATTCCAGACGTCTGAAAGGTAGACGCCGCTATCGCAGGGCGTACGATCGCTCGGGAATTAACCCCCGCGCACACGCGGATCCATCGACTGGAACGCGCTCGACGATGATGACAACCGCGGAAGATTTCCACGTGCGAGCACGATCGACGCGGATATTGTATGAAAGGAATCCGGATTTCTCCGGATATATTTTTAAATGGAGGCTATTTCGAGGGATGTATCGGGTGCAAGCTTCAATTTAATCCTTTTCGGTTAAACGGATTTTAATAGACTCGTGCGAATATTGATATAAAAAGAGGAAAATTTGTTTTTTGTCACAAATTCGAAAAATGGAACAAAATGTTATGTACTTTTCGTGCAATATTTAAAAAAAAAGAGACAGTTACGGTCTGTTCGTGTTTTAAATAAATAAATGTTAGATATTGCATCTTATCATTATATTAAGACATTAATAATTAAAGTTTACAAAGTAAAGCCGCAGGGAGAATCTCGCAAATTATTTTTTCGTATGGATAATACGGATATCTTTTTCTGTAGCGCAGATTGCAGAATCCTATTTCTCAGGTTTGAGACAGGAGAGCTTGGTTCTTTCAGTATAAAAGACGTCCAATTAAGGATTGTAATGGGGTAATTGTCCGTAGCTGCAGGCATCTAAATGGAGGACTGGGAATAGCTTTGATCATCTTGCGTCGCATTGTATTAAATAAGTAATGCTTTCTGCCAAATTAACAAAGAAATCTCTGTCAAATTAGGAACGGTTTTCTCATGCGTGAGATGTGAACATTAAACGACAGCGTTTACATATTTGCAGCACTTTTACACACGATTTCTGGATAACACATCGTACTATAAGCATTGATGGATACAACGCGGATTTGAGAAATCATGATAATACTTTTCTCCTCGCTGACTATTGCAAATACTGTGTTAAAAAGTAAGATTTCTCTTTAAACGACTCGTCCAGCGATATTTATAAAGGGAAGCGCTATTCTTGACAGCAAGATTCACGATCCCTTCGCTTTCTCTGTCTCTCTCTTCCTCTCGTTCTTTCTCAGGCCCTTCGATTACGTTCTTCCCTACCACTTCCATCGCGGTGGCTTTTAAAAACCATGTCTCCGGCAGATGCTTGGCAAGTGCGCTCAATCATCGGGGAATTAACCTCGTTAAACGGGAAGCGCAATATTTAGACGCTGCGGCGTATCGCCACGGAAACGGTCCAACACTAACGATGCAAATGCCATCGATCGTCTCCGTACAATCCGATTGATCGCTTGCTGCTCGGTCCTTCCCGCTTTTATTCCGTCGGTGAAAGGGCGCGGCCAATTAATACACCGAGTGCTTGATAGCTGAGGAATTATCCTCGTTACAACGACCGGATTCCGAGCGAGCGATCATATTGTCACGCTGCTTCAATGCAGCAGCAACAGCAGTGTCTATTTAATGTAAATTTGATGTGAGCGCCGATTATTTGCACAGCGCAGTATAATCTGTCAGTGTTTGCGATATAAAGAGAGAGTTCCGGTGCAATTAAATATTAATCAAAAATTCTTTCGCGTCTGTGAGATTAATCACGTTGCGATCCACGCACGGCGACAACATTGCGCAAACGTTTCTTCCGACTTTTGTTTCAACTTTATGAGCAGGATTTCTTTGCCTTAGGTCAGTCGAGTTTGACGGCGCGTAGAAAGGATTGTAAGAGGCGAAAAATAACTAGGAGACTGCCTTAGATTTGAACTCGAACTCTCCGGGATCCCTGGTTCACACGCCTAGGTCTTAGGCTGTACGGCCAATACTCCTACTGTTGTGATCAACTTGTTTTCAGTCCGATCTTCCATACGACCTGTCAGTCTCGACTATCTTTCCAGATCTTACAGCTCGGCCAGCCTGACATTACATTCGTCCCCGAATGTCTCCAAATCGTCGGTTCACTCCACTTGAGTCCCTCCCAACCTCCATTTTTGGTTCACTCTTCCGAGTCCCTCCCAACCTCCATGTTGGTTCACTCCTCTGAGTCCTTCCCAATCTCCATGTTGGTTCACTCCTCTGAGTCCTTCCCAATCTCCATGTTGGTTCACTCCTCTGAGTCCGTCCCGACCTCCATGTTCAGGCTTCACTACCGGCCAGCTGCTTCTCAACTCCCTCCTCTCCGAGGGGTAGCGGATGAATCTCAACTGTCTTCGAGGGGTAGCGGATTTTATCCCACTTCTGAATTGTAAGAGGCGAAAAATAACTAGGAGACTGCCTTAGATTTGAACTCGAACTCTCCGGGATCCCTGGTTCACACGCCTAGGTCTTAGGCTGTACGGCCAATACTCCTACTGTTGTGATCAACTTGTTTTCATTCCGATCTTCCATACGACCTGTCAGTCTCGACTATCTTTCCAGATCTTACAGCTCGACCAGCCTGACATTACATTCGTCCCCGAATGTCTCCAAATCGTCTGTTCACTCCACTTGAGTCCCTCCCAACCTCCATTTTTGGTTCACTCTTCTGAGTCCCTCCCAACCTCCATGTTGGTTCACTCCTCTGAGTCCTTCCCAATCTCCATGTTGGTTCACTCCTCTGAGTCCTTCCCAATCTCCATGTTGGTTCACTCCTCTGAGTCCGTCCCGACCTCCATGTTCAGGCTTCACTACCGGCCAGCTGCTTCTCAACTCCCTCCTCTCCGAGGGGTAGCGGATGAATCTCAACTGTCTTCGAGGGGTAGCGGATTTTATCCCACTTCTGAATTGTAAGAGGCGAAAAATAACTAGGAGACTGCCTTAGATTTGAACTCGAACTCTCCGGGATCCCTGGTTCACACGCCTAGGTCTTAGGCTGTACGGCCAATACTCCTACTGTTGTGATCAACTTGTTTTCATTCCGATCTTCCATACGACCTGTCAGTCTCGACTATCTTTCCAGATCTTACAGCTCGACCAGCCTGACATTACATTCGTCCCCGAATGTCTCCAAATCGTCGGTTCACTCCACTTGAGTCCCTCCCAACCTCCATGTTGGTTCACTCCTCTGAGTCCTTCCCAATCTCCATGTTGGTTCACTCCTCTGAGTCCTTCCCAATCTCCATGTTGGTTCACTCCTCTGAGTCCGTCCCGACCTCCATGTTCAGGCTTCACTACCGGCCAGCTGCTTCTCAACTCCCTCCTCTCCGAGGGGTAGCGGATGAATCTCAACTGTCTTCGAGGGGTAGCGGATTTTATCCCACTTCTGAATTGTAAGAGGCGAAAAATAACTAGGAGACTGCCTTAGATTTGAACTCGAACTCTCCGGGATCCCTGGTTCACACGCCTAGGTCTTAGGCTGTACGGCCAATACTCCTACTGTTGTGATCAACTTGTTTTCATTCCGATCTTCCATACGACCTGTCAGTCTCGACTATCTTTCCAGATCTTACAGCTCGACCAGCCTGACATTACATTCGTCCCCGAATGTCTCCAAATCGTCGGTTCACTCCACTTGAGTCCCTCCCAACCTCCATTTTTGGTTCACTCTTCTGAGTCCCTCCCAACCTCCATGTTGGTTCACTCCTCTGAGTCCTTCCCAATCTCCATGTTGGTTCACTCCTCTGAGTCCTTCCCAATCTCCATGTTGGTTCACTCCTCTGAGTCCGTCCCGACCTCCATGTTCAGGCTTCACTACCGGCCAGCTGCTTCTCAACTCCCTCCTCTCCGAGGGGTAGCGGATGAATCTCAACTGTCTTCGAGGGGTAGCGGATTTTATCCCACTTCTGAATTGTAAGAGGCGAAAAATAACTAGGAGACTGCCTTAGATTTGAACTCGAACTCTCCGGGATCCCTGGTTCACACGCCTAGGTCTTAGGCTGTACGGCCAATACTCCTACTGTTGTGATCAACTTGTTTTCATTCCGATCTTCTATACGACCTGTCAGTCTTGACTATCTTTCCAGATCTTACAGGATTTACCTCCGGCATTTCATCCGTGATTGTCCTGATATTCATCTTGCAGCTTGCTTCGACCATAACGCGCTCGCGCATTCGACCGTACCTTAATCACCCGTGCGATTCACGAGATTACATTCGCGAGAGCAATCACCGTAGAGGATCAAAGGAAAGGTTTTTCTCCGACGTGGTTTCCGCGATCGACACGTTGTCGTCGTGTGACGTGCTGTGCCGGATAAAAAGCGCGATAACGCCGCGTTTGTCGGTCGAGAAGAGAAGACGTATCACGGTCGCGTTCGTGGTCGGCGAGAGCTGCAATTTAGGCGACAATGCGCTGGTGATGGTGACGGTGGTGGTGATGGTGGTGGTAGTATTACGACGTTTCGCAGCGCAGTGATGTAATTTTTCACTCGGGCCGATTCCATTTCCTCGACGGCGACAGTGACGTTTTGCCCTCTCGCGATTGCCAAACGATGCGCTCCGCGATGCGATTAATTTTCCTCTCTCTCTCTTTCCTTCTCTTCTGTTCTTCTCTGTCTTGCCCTCGTTTCGTTATTTACCCCTTTCGCAATTACTGCTTGTTGCCGGCAATAATTAATCGCTAATTCTCATGATGATGCCGTTGCGCGACCACGGCTGGCCTCTTAGACTCGCAGCTGCAAAATGACGAAAAATTGTGTCATCGCGGAGAATACCGCGGATGAGAAACGAAGAATATTGCACGCTGTTTAGAATCGAATTATAGTTAATTACGCCATCAGCTCGAAAGGAATTAATTACAAGTTTAGGACGCAAATTGTATTCCGCACAATCTCGCGTTTCATGCCGTGATCGGCCGAAGCGCGGTTGTCTCTAAACAATTAGTGCGGTACGTCGAACAATGCGGTTATCATGATTTCGACGGGGAACGAATGCGGTATTACCGCGCGCAACGCGCTTCGGGGATGTAATAATAATTCCGCGATGCGAAATCGCGTGTAATTGACACATGGGAGAGCAGCAATCTAATCTCTTTGTGGGATTCCCCGCGAAACAAAACGGAGAGCGACAGTTTTGCCGGCGGTTTGTTATCGCGATTTAATCCAGTGCACGGAAAACGATCGGATCAAGCTTATTATTGCGCTCATTGTATCTTCGAGTGAAAGATGAGAGCGTTCAATGATCATTGGCCGAAGCCAAATCATTCGTACGACTTGTTGATTGAATTTCAATTGCTTCGTTCATTAAATTCCATGTGTATCGATATCGCATTAATAATCGTTGTTATCGATAATTGCAGTGTACCACGAATTACAGTAGTTAGTATTGAAGTAGATTTATTTTATCCCGGTCGTGCCTGTCGCGTAATACACATGCATACGATTCATGCAACATGAGACGCAACACTGCATGTCTCATGAAACTTGCAAGGAGCAAGCTGCTCGATCGATGACGTATTTTGACATTGTGACGTTAAATATATTACTGCCGACGGAATAATCGATACTCAGTGAACCCGCCGGGCGAAATAGAGAGGAACGTGGATGCCTCGACTCGTCGTTCGTTAGACACGCGTCGAAAGTAGTAAAGCCGGTTCTCGACAAGCCACACGTGGAGCGCAAGGAGGCTGAAAATGTCAGGGGATTTATTGAGCAAACTGGTATCTCAAGTAGCATCCGCGCGAATCAATGTGCTCTAATAAGCGACTATCTTGAGTATTTATACGTAATGAAATATCACTTCTAATTGCATTAGGAAACAGGCAGACGTGTACTCCCGTAAGTGACACGAGTGACTGCGCGATGATAAATGATGGAGTCGAATTTTATCCCTGACGCCATAAAAGCTCAATTTCGGAACATTCGGAGGACTATTTAGAGAATTTTGCAAAATGCAAAACTTTGCTGTGTCATGACATAAAGTTCCGGTTTAAAGAATCGAGGATATAAATGGTTAATTTAATGTAATCTGTCGCTACGAAGAATGACGTTTCAAGTTTCGGGGAGGCAGTTATGAAATATTGAATCGCAATGAAGTTTCGCTTCCAGAGGATCGATATGGCGAGCATGAGGTAGGGTTGTCTGCGATACTTTGCGGTTGTCACTACGTGACACTTTCATTTCTCGTTTCCTCGTCTCTCCTCGGGCGCCGACCTAATCCCTGGCTGCCGAGGCCCGAGCTTAGGCGAGTCTTGTCGATTGCACTTTCGAAAAAGACCGTCCTCGTGCTGTCGAGCTTCCAGCGAATGAGCCAGAATTGGATCCCCGGATTTAGCCAACGAGGAGAACAAATGGCCTCGCCGAACGGGTACGAGCGAGCTCGGGGATATATCAGGACTTCGCGTGAAAGACTTCTCTCTTCCGTCGTCCTTACCTTTGTCTCCTGTTCGCGTTGTCGTTTAGTGTGTACTCCTTCCGCGCACATTCCGCGTCTCGAGGTACCCAGCGCCCGAAAAAAACCAGGTTTATGAGTTTCTATCTGCAGACAGATCTACGCTTAACGTTTCCGTTATTAAATTCTCTGCGTTTCTCTGCGTTTTTTTGACGTAAGCTGGAATCTTGGCTTTTCACATGGGCGCTGATATAATGTCGACTTTATCACGACGCAATCGACATATGTATCATATCTCGAGTGATCTACCATCAGAATTTATTTGTATAAAAAATATATATAAATTACATCTGTGGAGATTGAAAAAGATGGGCGCAACTGTTGGCAGAAATTTTCGTCAACTCCTTTAGCCATTTGTGTCATCTTCTTGAATATGTTGAATTTTAACGTTGCACGAGGAGGAGACTCTAACGTTCCATTCCACGTGTCCCCGGATGCACCTTGAGCGGTCTTGGCGGCGGAAGTTCCGCGGCATGCGAATGTTGTACAGACCGATTAGAATCCGGTCGAATGGACACAGATTGCCACGGGTTACCGTTTATACTAGCGTATCTCTGCGCCGTATATCCTCCTCTCGAGGTACCCTCAATCGGTTCTCATCCTCCCCGGCTAATCCTCCTCGGGTACCGCCGACCAAGAACGGACTTAACAATTAGGCGAACACGGCGTACGCTCGACTGCGGCCCTCCTTTCGATAGAATTTCCGCCGCACTGGAGAATCTCTCTATTTGGCGGCGTTGGTGGTCGAGTCGAATTCAATCCCCGGATTTGTGTCCAGCACGGAGGGGGATGCGGATGGAACGGCGAATGCACTCGGCGCGAGCGGAGAAATACGCGCGGAGATATGTCGTGCTTCCTACGAGATCATCTCCGCCGCATTTTTCTCCATGCGGGTTTTCCCCGCACCAGCCAGCCTGGCGGAGAGAGGACGTTTCAACCGCCAGGCCGGAGAAATGGCACTTTAATTCGCCTACATTTCGTGTCCCTCCGTCGCGAACCTTGCCGAGAAAAGTGGTAGTCTATTATCTTTATTTCCTTTTTCCGTGTCTGCGTTTCTTAGCTGCAGTTGTTTACCGTATTGCGTCTATATGTCTACCCCTTCCGTGAAAGTCGAGCCTCGCGTTTATGAGGTGCGTACGTTAAACGTCCGTGAAGAAACTGAATACTCGGCAACATGACCGCGTGAGAGTTTATTTCAAGTTACGAAGAATCAACAGCTTCTCTTTCGCTCCTTGTAGAATCGTACAGAAGTGCAGAACTTTCTACGATATTTAAATTAAAACATTTTCGCCCCTTTTCGTGTCGAAAGTTTCGAGTGAAAAAAGGATTGGCAAAGTTTAGCGGAGTGCTTTGAGCTCTAACGAGACGCAGTGAGGTCCGGCAAGGTACAACGAACTCGGAAAGAGGCATACTGTACGTTACGAAGAGCCGTCTCAGCGACGTACCTCGCATGAAGCGAATTATATTCGATTACCATACCTCGAGAGCGTACAACGCGCAGCACACAGGACCACAGGCGAGACGATGTGTTTCTAACAGAATTTTTTCGTCGCTACGCGGTAGAGCGCATTACGATGGCAAAGGGCGGACGGCAAAACGTTACGCACGTTGCGAGGCCGTGAAACTTTTTGTATTTTCTCCCCCGCCACGAGCAAAACACCGACAATCGCCGCCGTTACTCCGCTGTGAATGCGATGCTAGACATTTTTCGCTTTTCCGGCAGTCGCATTAACCCTTCACCGGCACACGTGACACGTTGTAAAAACAGAGAGTGATGGGCGCTCGTGCGTGCCTCCGCTTCGCCCTCGGAAATGTCGCCGTTTTTGTGAGATTTGCCGTGTTTAGTTTCCACCTGCCGTGCTCTTTCTCGCGTCTTCACGGATTTCCGGCTACCGGTCGATCGATTGCTTCGATTTTCGAGTTTCGATTTCCCTGGAAGAGTTTTCGAGGGATGAGGACGCGTTCCGCCATCGCGACGAGACGTCGCGCAATAAGCAGGTTGAGCATGACAAAGACGCGTATCTCGTTTGACGTCGTGTTCTTTCGACAGGGGTGGGTACGCGTATATATACGCGGCGCGATGCAAATTTCAAACGGAATCTTGTGCGACGTGCATTCTTTATTCACGCCAGATGCTGAGATCGCGCCTCTCCTTGCCGTGCTTCTACCCCTTGCATTGCGTCCGGGACGAGCGGGCGCCGGAAACGTGGAGTTATCCTTACTTTCCGGCCAAAAGAGCGTATACCGGAGAGAAGCCTCGCGAGATTCCTCTCGGGGACGCGTATATATCCTTGGCTTACTCCAGCTCGATCTTGGTCCTCCTCTTGGCCTCCCATTGAAACCGGTCCAAGGGAATTCCCATAGAAATATTCGCCGATTAGGGATTGTACGGCCGCGACGTCGTAAATTGTTGTCTCCGCTCGTTGCACAGTGCACAATTTTGCCAGACCAGTCTTGGGGGAGAAATATTCTGTTTAGTTTTTAGTTCTTAGTAGCTGCCTCGCGTTCACATGTTGCGCGGATTGTCCAACTCGGATAGAATAATTCGAAATTGACGTTCGAAGGGCTTCGGAGAGATACGTGCAGGGAATATCTCCCGAGGAGAAAACGAGGAGAAAGGAAATTCTGTCTCAGAATTGATGCTCCCGCTTCTGAAATGCGCTCTCGGGTGAAGTGGATGCGGTAACGCAGATCGATCATGTCCGCGCGTGGAATTCAGGATGTAACGTGCGTGATATGCGACGAGGGGAATAATTTACGTGTGTAGGCAATAACGGTAATGCAATTTCACTGTAACCCGTGCGCGCGAGTGCCGAATGATGCAACGATGCGTTGTACGTTATTTTAACCACGTAGTGAATTAGCCAGCGGTGCGATCAAAACGTACCGATTGTTTTACATACTGGGACAGCTATCACAATAACGCGACGATCATCGACGAAACGGACAATCGAGAGGATCTAAATGACACTCACTTGACCCTGATTGAACCCGAATGTCCAGTTTGAAACAATTTTCCTGCAAAGCAGTAAATAATACTGGAGTACTCGTATCGCGGCAAACTGCTGCGTTCGTTTATCGACGAGCGAAAGCGAACCGTAAATAATCGTGATAAATATTAGGAGTGTGATTTAGTTTTGAGGGTTTTGCAACAGATGGCTGTAGTGTCAGTTTGTCCCAATAGCTGTTTCCGATAACTGTTGTTTTTTACAGTGTTGACATTATCCATGACATTTAGTAGCATTATAGCAATAGATGCAATAACAGTCGTGTTTATATCATCGTAAAAATGCAACTTCCGAAAGCTCTTTAGCATTTTCCACATGCGTTGCTTTTGTTTTTTAATCAAAAGAAAACTGCGGCTGACGGTTATAGAATTCTTGCGGAAACTTATGGTGATTCTGCCCCATCAATTAAGACGTGTGAATACTGGTTTAGACGTTTTAAAAGTGGTGATACTGATGTGAAGGACAAAGAACGCTCGGGACAACCAAGAAAGCTTGAAAATGCAGATTTGCAAGCATTATTGCACGAAAATCCAACACAATCCACTTCAGAACTTACCAGAGCATTAAATGTTGATCGTACAACAGTTACCAAACATTTACATGAAATGGGAAAAATTCAGAAAGAAGGGAAATGGGTTCGACATGAATTATCGGAAAGTGCCATTGCGAACCGGTTGAACATTTGCATTTCGTTGATCGCCAGGCAAAAAAAGAAGAGTCTTTTGTCTCGGATTGTTACTGGGGATGAAAAGTGGATCTATTTTGATAATCCGAAACGCAGAAAATCATGGGTGGATCCAGGCGAACCATCAACATCCACTCCGAGACGCAATATTGACGGTTGAAAAGTAATGCTCTGTATTTGGTGGGATAGTGTACTATGAGCTGTTAAATCCGCATGAGACTGTCACGGCTGATCGTTATCGACACCAATTGTACAAGTTGAAGCAAGCATTGGACGAAAAACGACCAGCAATTGCGAGTAAACGACGGAAAGTGATTCTTCTTCGTGACAACGCTCGACCTGACGTTGCGTTATCAGCGAAAGAAACACTATTAGAGCTTGAACGGGAAGTCTTACCGCACCCCGCGTATTCTCCGGACATTGCTCCATGCGATTATTATTTGTTCCGGTGGATGCAACACGCTTTAAAGGATACACACTTTGATAATTTGGAAGAAGTGCGAAAATTCGTCGACGAATGGATCAACTGAAAAGAAGAGTGATTTTATCGTGGTGGAATCGATCTCTTGCCAGAAAGATGGGAAAAAGTTATAGAAAACGAAGGAAAATAGTTTGATTAAGGTATTCATTCATTATCATATTTAAATACATGCGGTTTTGAGCAAAAAAAACCCTCAAAACTAAATCACACCCCTAATAAAATAACCGAACCTGGCAAGAGCGCGTCGTTGTGAATCAAAGCACGAGGAATCGCGCTGTTCCTTGGTAGAACACGCTGCGCCTATATCGACCCGGGGATTTTGCCGTCGACAAATATGTATTGCAAGGGCGGGAAACAAGCTCTCGCGCGAGATGCCCGACGACGCTCGGCGTCGTCGTCCCTCTTGCTCCGCGACGCGGCAGGAAGCGTCGCTCCCGCCCTCCTTCGGCCCCTCTCGTCGTCGCTCTCGAACATGCAGAGGAGTCTTTCCTGTCGTGCAACGGCGCGCGGGAGGACCCTGAGGGAGAAACGAACGTGGGGACAAAAGCCGGAGAAGAAGACGAGAAAAAGGAGTCGCATCGGGACGAGGAGCCGGCTCCGCTGGCTATTCTCGCCGGTGCACAAGTTTCCCAGAGCAATGAATTGAGCCGCGCGCATCCTCCGACGCGTAAGCCCGCCCCCGGAAAATAAATGTCTTTGGGAAAGCCCGGCGCCGGCTCTGCGATCGATGCCTCGGCGTTAGAAGGAAGCGTCGTAACGTAAAATATTGCGGGAAAACAGGGACACCAGCAAGGAAGTAACTTGTCTTCGATCCATAACGTTGGACGGCTTGACTAGTCCCTTGTATTCGTCTTTTAAATGTTGCACGCACGCGAATCCAATGTTCTCTCTTTCGGAAGAATAGAGTGTCAGTGTCTTAAGTGTATCCTGATTTATTCCTATCGATCCCCCGCACGAGGCTTTATCTCGTCATGGAAATCCATCATTTTTCACGTTTCCACGCCAGTTTTTTTTTATCACGAAGACCCAGCTGGCGTGTCTATCCAAGGAAATATTACGCGAGATGTTGTACGAACCTGACAAAGGGACGGGAAAATCGACATTCGCGTAACACGTTCGCCAGAACTTGTCCTCTGCCCTCGACAGTTCGTTCGAAATCGCGATGCAGTTGTCATTCGGCACTGTCGTTTTGCCTTGCAAATAACGCGCGGGGATGCTTGTTTTATTGCGATAAGGCGCGAGGTGATAAGAAGTGGAAAGTGCAAGAGAATTAATTCTGTCGCCGAAGGAAAAGTTACGGGGAACAATGAATTAAGACGCGCACATCCGCGCGCGCATATATACGGGCCGGCGCGGCGCTGCAAATACGAGGTTCTTTGAACAAGCTCAGCGCCGAGGGATTTGCCGGGATCCCCGGCGTCGGCGAATTCCTAGCGCGTGCTTAATTAACGACACGAGCTTGACAATGGAAAGGAGAAATTTCTTGTAAAGTTCCCGGCCCGATGAACTTCGCACTCCGATGCACCGACGACTTTTGCGCATATAAAAGATGGAACGTATAAAACTTGATAATTTACGATGCTATTTGCACAGCCGCGTGCAAATTTCACAACGTGTCGTTTCTTATGAACTCGACCACCGTTTGACAGGAAGTGCAATATGCTTGAGCAGGAAGGTTCATGAAAGTAGCGTATAATGATCCCATTTAATTCTGAATATGAACGGATAATTAAAACCACTGGCGCAATAATCACGTGTATATTTTTTTTAGAAGTTAATGGATGTAGGTATATTAATCGCATATGCAAATTGCGAAATTTCGCGTTGCGAATGGATAATCTGTATTAATAGTTAATGATACCACATTTTTTACATATAAAGTAGATTTCTTTTATTTCTATTAAATACATCTCCTTACGCGACATTTCTGGCTAAAAGAAAAGTTTGAGACCTGACTTTCATACAAAAAGATTTAAAGAGATTTATCAAAGACGAAATTTCTAAGAGAGAAGGAGAGACAGGCGCGTTAAGAAAATTCCTGCAGTCCTGATTCTATAATCACGTGGAGACAACTTGTTAGAGACTTGTTAAAGAGAGACTCAGATTTCTCTCTTACCAAGTAAAGATGCTGAAAAGCGGCTTACGCACTTTTGTCTCGCTTTTCCCGGAAGCAAAGAAGGAGGAAAGAAAGTTTCCACGTCTCGTTACTGGAATCCGCCTCGCTCGCACGAAAGACGGACGACGGCCGTTCGCGTGATCGCGTGCACCTGTTACTTGAAATTATTTTATTCGCAAATGTCATTATAAATCTGAACCCTCAGGCCAGTAATTGTTTCACAACTAAATATAATAGAAAATATTAAGTAACTGTAAGTGTAATAGTGTATTGAAGCTTTATAAATCTGTCAAAATGTGTAGTATGTATAATGGAGTACAAGTATAACGTTCATAAGAGCAGCGAGTATAAAATAATTAAATAAATCTACTCACAAGCGTTCGCACAAATCTAACCCCCAGGTCAGGAAGCATTGATGATGTAGCAGCAAAAGAAATAAGTCAATCAGACTTTGGTAATAACTCAAACTTCAACTGGCTCTACGTTATATTTTACGCTTAGTTAGCGAATTTACGCTAGCTAGCGACTCCAATGTATCGTAATTAATATTATAATGTCTAGTCCACCAAAGGTTTTCAAAGGTACAAGTGATTCTCTGGCTGCTGCATCACGTTATATACTCAAACATTATGATGCGTGGGGACAGGGTCCTTGTAGCTCGAGAAGGGATTACAATAAAGTGGGGACGCTACGGTTAAAGCAAAAACTAAAATAGTAGGGAGACTCTGCCCACTTAAACTCATTGGTTCTTCGTTTTCGAAGCTTCTTATGGTGGGATCGAAAACTTAAGTGGTGGGATTGGTCTCACGGTGCGTCTAGTGGGGACGATGAGCTCAACGGTGAGCTCAACGCTTACAAAAGATAAACGTATTTTGAACGCGTAAGTTCAACATGAAATTCTCAGTACAGAATTATCGCTCATTCTGTTATGCTTTTTAATCAACCGGAGTTTCTCCGAATCAAATGGCAGCTGCAACTTCCTGCCGATATGTCTTGCTCGAGATATCTATTCAACCTTTGATTAAGACAGCGGTCTTGGATTATTATTTCAATCAGGTGCCGACAAGTCACCGTCTTTTATAATTAGTCATCATGAAATAATATTCCGTTGTAAATTTAAATCTTTATTCCTCTGTTACTTAACGTTGTGTTCACTGTCTTATTCAAATTAATATTCAAATAATTCTGTAATGCTCACAAATTTAATCCTTAAAATTATAATGCTTGACATATGCATTTTATATGCTCCTAGTCTTATGCATAAATTATTATAAGACCCTGCATACGTCTACTTAATAATATAACGCACTCAGTGAAATAATAATCATTATAAATTATTGTAAAATCAATTATTGGTATCATGAGCCTTTAATAATGTAATTAAATCATCTAAAATTATTATTTCAATATACCATTCTAATAAACTTATAAAATCTCACTCAACCAATAATTGTCTTATAGTTATAGGGATACCTATATATATAGATATACGCGTGTATGTACTTGCCCGTCTATTCTTTGGTTATTATAAAATTAGTAATAAAGCAACTATTGGTGTGCCGGGTTTAATATTATAATTAAACCGTATAAAATTATTATTCCAATACAATATTAGTCTTAATTAATTCATAAAATCTTAAATAACCAATAATTCTTTTATGGGTTATACGCACCTATATAAGTGTGTTCGTATATGGTGTTGTTAATATACTTAATTATTAACGGATTAAATGCGTAATAATTATATACTTAAAGTAATGCTCAGAAACATAAAATAGTCCATTAAATAAATTCAATAATCCTTACTATGAATGTAATACCATGTGTAATATACTTTTATTCATAATTAATTATCGATTTATTCTTTTCTTAATATTTTTGGGTTAAACACCTTATTTCCTTTTATATTAAATTGTTCACTAATTGATTTTGACTTTAATTGTTTTTAACTTTGTAACTTCTAAACTATTAATATTTCATTAAAACTTTCTACACTATAAATATTGAAAAATAACGCTGATTTGTTTAACAAATAGTGACTTTGCAATTTTGGTGGTTTCTCAATGATCCCGTGGTGCGATAAGAAAAATTTCATCACAGGTACCATCAGCCTAGCTAAAAATGATGATTCCCAAAAGTTGTTGGTCACTTCCGTAAAAATGATTATTTTCAAAATCTGAGGTCCCTATTAGTTTCCTCTTATGACCTAGATGCTTCAATATAATTATAACAAATTATTTCCTTACGGTTCAAATTTTAGACCCAAAAAATTTAGTAAAATTTTATTGCAATTTCGTAACTTTAAATACGTACTTCTTTTTGACTAAGATTGTAGACAATTATTCTACATTCTTTTACTTATAAAATGTTTCTCCTTTTATGTTAATAAAATAATCTTTACTTTTTTTATACGATAAATCACTTCAAATGTTTTAATACAATTTACTACACTCACAAAACTATTTCATTGTATAATAAACTTAATTCCAAAATTTACTCCTTTAATTGTTATTAATGACAACTTATGACCTTGTACAACAATCAACACCAAATGTCTCCGTAAATTATAATAACTATCAAAGCTACACCGTCACTTAATAAAACTCAATTCCGCCGGCATTATTTTTACTCTTGTCTTAAATAACTAATTGATTTTTCCCGTTTTTATATAATAACCGACCATATTGGTTTTAACGAAAATTACCTACTTGCAAAGGACTTTACTATAGTATAATAAAATTCATTTCAAATCCATTTATTTCTTTGTTATAAACAATAAGTAAATATTTTATCCTGTCAATAACCCAAATGTATTAAGCCAAATTTGTAATACTTATCAATGGCTATATAACCATATAATAAGATATATTTTTAAACCAATTCTTTCAATTATTACAACTCACATTAATACTTTTTATATAATAAACAATATTAAGTAGCTCAATGGTTTTGCTACACCTACAAAAACCTTCATGGTATTACAATTCAAACGATCTTAAATATTACCAATCTCGTAATATTAGAAATATTATAAATTTATCAAATTATTAATAAATGTTTCAAAATTATTTTATTTAACTGCTAGAGTATATAAAACTGTTTTTATATATTTTACTGATTTTATGTATGTTTTTGTGCTTTTATGTTTCAGAAAATATATATATATATATATATATACGTGACTAAATTAATTAAATAAATCTATCATAAAGCATATAACTAAGTTATACATATATATTGTTTTTGTGCTTTTAATATTTTCTTTTCCTTTTATATATGTTAATATTATTACTTCATAAATTTTTATATTAAAACTAGTATCAAGCTAAAGCTTTTAACATAATAAATGTGTCGGTTAGGTTGCTAAGTAAATAATATTCTTGGTTAGGTTAATAACAGACTACTCTACGTAAGCCTGTGGTAAATAATAAGTAGTGAAGCAAAAATGGTAAGTATCAATGGCGCTCAAAAATAACTATCAGCGGTTATACATTAATAATTAATATTGCAAATAAAAAAATTAAAAATGGGTGTGAGGTGGACGTCAGGACGTCACACCTATTTTTAAAAAGGTAATTTTGTTGTGATTTCACACATTTTGTAGTAACGTTTACTTTATCGTGTCAAATTTTTCTCGAAACAGAGGTACAAGTTTTTCAGGTGGGTTACTTAAAATCGGACACCGTATATATTATAATCAAAAGTCGACACCCTGTATAATATAATAAGGTAGTGTGAGATACCCTATATTTTAAAATGAGACCTGTAAGTTATAATATAATTGAGTGATATAGAAGTTAAAAGAGGAAAGCAAAGTACGGTAAACCTGAAGAAAAGGGGAGCCATCTCCGATGACCTTGACCTTGACATATGTTATAACGGTGACCCTCCTGAGTGACTTTCAAAAGATTTTAGCCGGCACTCGTTGTTCCTTAAAAAGTTATTAACAACAGAAGTCTAATAGTTTTGCATGTGTTTTCAGCAAGCGAGGCAGCATGTACGCATGCTGCGGGGGGCTCCACTTTCAAAAAATCTAACCTAACCTAACCCAACTCATCCTCTGTTTTTTATTTTGCAAAGTACATGCGTGGATCAGTGTGTTCCGCCCCCCTGCGAGGTGGCTCCACCGTCAAAAAATCTAACCTAACTCTTCTTGTATTCGTAGTCAGTCACTTTCGTTACGCAGTCTGCTCCAGATCTTTGAGATATACATTCTGTAGTAATATACTCTATTACGTGAAAATATAATAATAATGATTTACAAGACGTTACAGTAGTGCGTTAAAGTATAATACACAAGGTTACTCTAATATTATTAATTAACTGAATGCATTATATTATCCAGAGGTACAAGGGACCTTATAAATAATTAATGCGTAAGGTTGTAGAGATTTAGGTTAAATTAATAATTTTAATATTTCATTTGTTGGGATCGAATAATACAGTGGACAAGGTGTTAATTGAAGATTATTTCATTAACAGAAAATATCACTTATAATTTAGTATCATTATTGGTTGATTCGTATTACTACCATGTAAGGTTACCCTTTATATTTTTTCATATCTTAATATTAATCATGCAATATTCGCATTTAAAATTTGATAATATTGTTTTATAGGTTTATTAAAGATTTTTAATCTTAAAATAAAAGAAAAAAAAAATTTAATTAACGGGGCGCGAACCAGGATATTGTTCACTCACTCCAATGATAACGTCCGTCCATTCACGAACTCGGAGCGCGTGAATGGCGGAAGTCACGCGGTTTCTGCGCGATGATAATAAACAACGATAAGCGATAAACGCGACGATGCGGTGGTTCAATAACGGACGAGTGATAACAGTTTATGCTAAGGTGCATCAGACAGCGACACTTCGCGCGCGCGTGCGAATGGATCCGCGCGTGAATTCCCGCGGAGTTCCCGCTGTCGGAGCATACATTTCGTCGTGATTAGGACCCCGATATCTCCCGGCGATATTTATCGCCAGCGATATTACACGGGCATTCCTCTCGCGCGTTTTATGAGTCTGTAATATTGACGGATGCGAATTGCATCGGCGGATCGCGCGCGTAAAAGCCACCGCGATAACAATCGCTTATCAGGGCCGAGCTATTTGAAAGTTCGTTGGCGGCGATCGGCGTGGGTGTGATCGAAATCGCCGATCGTGGCGGGAATCGCGCGGCGGGCCCGGAGCAAAGGAAACCAGCAACGCAAGGATAACGTCGAGCCAATCGCCGCGAACGAACGTCGACGTTGTGCGTGAATTACGAGCGTGCGTGAGCACGCCGGTAATTACCCACGTAGAAATTTCAAAACGGTCCAATACTGGGACTGTACCGTTTGCCATCGTGGCAGTACTGGCCGCCAGTATTGTGCCAGTACAGATTCGACACAGGAGTGTAACGCCATGCCGTACTTAACCAGTACTGATCCGACACTGGCAATAATATATGGACCAGTATTCGGTAAATAACTGCACCAGCATTGGGCATAGAAGTGGACCAATTAATGTATTAATGTATAAATGTATTTTTTATATATATAATATGTATTTTGTACTATTTGTATTTGTGACTTAAATATTATAAACAAAGACTAATGCAAACAACATTAGTAAAATCATTTTGTAAATGTCGCGTGAATTAATATCGCGTTTAAAAGAAAAAGATGTTAAATCGGTTTTCCGGATGGTTATTTATACGTGATAACGCAAATGTTTCTAGCGAGAACGTCACGCCTGATCTGGCCATCTATCGGTCGCTGGTGAATCAATATATTGTTATAATCCTATTCTAAAAAAGGCGTGTTAACTTCGTGAAGTTCTTTTTTATCGAATATTGAGGCCTCTTTTCCGCGACGAATTTCGTGTGACTTGAACTTCGTGTTGCGAATGTCAGAATATGTCATAGTGGCTGTCAGTGCGGTTATATTGAAATTGTATTTATTATATTTTTTAATTTTTATTTTATTTATAGCGCGCGTAGCGCGCGCCTGTGTTGCTAGTTATATATTATCGGCAATGTATGTAGTCGAATGCTGGGTCTGCGTCGGTTGCCGAAGCATGGCCTGTCTCGCAACCAGTACTGGTCCATGTCTGTATTTTATAATGGCCCGTCACATGGCCGGGTTTTAATAAGTACTGGGACAAGACTGTCTGCCAACTCTTTGCAGTACTGGCCGCCAGTATTGTGCCAGTACGGATCCGACACTGGAGTGTAACGCCGCTGCCGTACTCTGGGCTACCAATACTAGGCCAATGTTGGGCCAGTTAAACAACCTCGGCAATTTCTACGTGGGTAGTGGCCTGTCGCTTTATCGCGCCGAGATCTAATTCGAATCTCGGACCCCCATCCACGGGAAACGGCGATCGCCCGGATCGCCAGGATCGATTCGTCGCTCTTGGTTACTTCCGCTATAAATTTGAGGAGGGAGAGGACCGAGTATCGCGATTAGCGATTAGCGAATCGCGAATCGCGATTACGGGATGAAACGGATACCGTGTGCAGAGTCGCAGCGTGACCTGACGTAACGACGATCATCCTCCGACCGTGCATTCCGTCGAGAGAGAATAGAAAGAGAGAGGGAGCGACCACGAGAGAGGAGAGGTCAACCACCGGTTCGCGTTTACAGTAGTCGATGCTTAATCCTTCCGCCACTTTCGCCGCGGACGAAAGTGCATGTTTGTCCAGCTGAGATTGAGATTTCGCTCCGCGCAAATGGCAGGGAGTGCCTTTGACAAAGGCATCAATCGCCGCCGCGCGCCGTCGATTTACGACGTTGTCATTTTGCAGCAGTTTACAGCAGAGGTAATAAAAACAGAATTGTTACGAGCAGCGATAATTCTCAACTGATACATTAATCTATACCGAACGACACTCGAGACGGGACAGATTTCATTTAAAAGCAGTCCAGTCAATCAATATATCACACTCAACAATCCCTTATTATGTTCTTGCAATGTGTGCGAATAATGATAATAACTTTCATACGATTATTTTTATACGTGCATTCGACTTTTTCGACTGCGACGAGAGCAGTTTCGAGGTTGCAGCTACGAAACTTTCTCTCGCCAAATAGAGTGGATAGGTAACGACGAGCGCGAGCCGCGAAGCGCGTAAATGTCCTCGCGTGATTCTCGTGGCGGCTGCACTCGATCGTCGTCGCTTTCCCAGATAACGCTTCTCGATTCTCTCGTTGTCGTCGACGTCGACGTTCCTTCCGCGCGCGACAAGCGCGAACGAGCGGTCCGATGCCGACCACAATTCGCCTTTCACTCAATTGTGCCGCGCCGCGTCCGCGAGATGCGGTTTGACGCGTGAAACCTGCCGTTGTACCGCGTTGCACGACGAAGCTGCGTGTCTCTCGCGTCTCGTCTGTTCCCAGAACACGATTTTCCTTTCCCAGCGATACTCGACGCGCGGATCGAGCGGAGCGCTTGACACACCGCAAACACAAGTCGGCTAATTTGGATTTGACATGGGTGGAAGCAATACGGATACACGTCACAGTTAATGGAGTTCATCATTGATCATTGACCCGGACCGCAAAGAGCGAAATCAACGTTTTACTAAATAGCACCGTTCTTGGTACGGCAGAGTCATTCACACTGCCTTTTATGAAGAATCCAAGAGGAAGCATGTTTTATTAAAAAAAAATTGTAATAATATAATATTTTGCGAGAGATATGTACATATATCTTTCCCACTTGTGCAATCAGAGAACGCTTGAGAGCCGAACGCAGCGCTCGCTGCAGAAAGGAAAAAGTCCAGCCCTTGCGTAGGTAGCGCACGCATAATCGGAGAACTTCCTGGTGCGCGTCAGGAATATCATCCGATAGTACAACATCATCGCAAACGCCGCGCCGAGAGAAAGAAAGAGAGAGAGACCCGTGAAGAAACCCGCACAAAAGGCGCCCCTGATTCGCCCCGCCGGCGTTTGAGGTGGTAGTCGAGTGCGTAACGTGACGTGTACCCGTGTAATTACTCAAAGAGCCCGAGCGACGTGCGAGCACTCTCGCGCACTCTCGCACTCGCGCGCGCCACGCGATCAACGGCCCGGGTATTATGGCGCGGAGTCCAAGATGAAAATCACGTTGTCCCGAGAGCGCATATTAGCTTCAATCCCGGCTCCGCGCGCTCGCGCGCGTTCTTCCTGACGGATCCTGAAGCGCGCGTATACGCGCGCGGGACACTCCACGCTGTCCCATCCCGCGCATAATTATACAGCCGAGGGACTGCGAGTCGAGGCCTGCGCGCGAGTGCTTGTGCAAGGGCCTGGGCGAGGCCACCGCATAGAATATTCAAGTCTCTCTTAAGTTTCTTCTAGTAGTAAATATTGTTATGCTAAGTGCAGCCGTTGTCACGCCTTCCCTCTCCGCTTGGGGCTCCTCTGCGCCTCTCGCGCCTTTTTCTTCCTACCACCTACCTCCTCCTTTTTCTGTCTTTTTACCCTCTTGCAGCTTGTCTTCTTTCGCCCATCACGTCCAGAACTCGCACTTCGCATTCCCGTCTTCGCCCGAGAAAGCCATCGCGCAGACCTGCATCGCGCTCGACAGCCTCTCGCCACGATATTATTCTCTCTCTCTCTTTTTGCCCCTCCGAGTTACTGCTCTTGTGATTTATACGCCGCAAATGTGACGCGAGTTAAAAGCGATCGCGCGATCGTGCGCACACATACACGTACCCGCGATTTCCAGGGACGATAAAAAAAGAACCGCAACGTTTGTTCTAATTTCATGATGGCGATTGTGCGTTAGTTAGATGAAAAGGTCGCGACGGATATGCGACGCGCAAAAGCGCACGGAGATTTCGTCTGCCGATAGTTCCACCCGTAGACTGTATTTCACGGCGCGTTAATTGGAAAATTGTTAATTCGAAGGCAAAGCGCGCGCTCGATAGATCTCTCCCTCCATCCCTTTTTGCATCGGACGCGATGAAATTGGCATGGCACCGTTATGCAAATAAGCATCGATCGACCCCGGCAAGCGCTGAATTCTCTCTCTCGGCCGGCTTCGCGCCGAGGGTTCATTAATTCAATTTTCACGCGGAGACCCGCGGAAACGAGTTTCGCGCACGGAGCTTTCCGCAATCGCAATCGCGCGAACATACGCGCTCTCTTCATCCGTGCACCGTAATTTTTCTTTTTTGCATCTCTCAAATTACGCGCGGAACATCATCAATCTTAATGGCAAGCGATCTTCACCTTACGCGGCCCCGCGCTCCCCCTAATCGTGGATACGCCAAGGCCGAAGGGGATAATGCCGTTCACATTTAACCCTATCCTCACTTGTCACTCGCGCACGATCGGCCGAACGTGCCGGTTCACAAAGTCGCTGCCATTAGAAAGTACGCGCACGTGGACGCGTATTAGGCTCACTGATTTTTATCGCGGGATAATATCGAGTGTTTCGCAATCGGGCGCTTCATTGTGGCCGGATTAATCAGCCGGGTTACCTGCGGGCGCCGCGACCTCGGTTCGATCTCGTCGCGATGCCGAGCGCTCCGTCTCTCCCTAGGAAGCGTCGAGCGACATGTACGCTATTATTAGGGGTGTGATTTAGTTTTGAGGGTTTTTTTGCTCAAAACCGCATGTATTTAAATATGATAATGAATGAATACCTTAATCAAAATATTTTCCTTCGTTTTCTATAACTTTTTCCCATCTTTCTGGCAAGAGATCGATTCCACCACGATAAAATCACTCTTCTTTTCAGTTGATCCATTCGTCGACGAATTTTCGCACTTCTTCCAAATTATCAAAGTGTGTATCCTCTAAAGCGTGTTGCATCCACCGGAACAAATAATAATCGCATGGAGCAATGTCCGGAGAAGACTTGCCATTCAAGCTCTAATAGTGTTTCTTTCGCTGATAACGCAACGTCAGGTCGAGCGTTGTCACGAAGAAGAATCACTTTCCGTCGTTTACTCGCAATTGCTGGTCGTTTTTCGTCCAATGCTTGCTTCAACTTGTACAATTGGTGTCGATAACGATCAGCCGTGACAGTCTCGTGCGGATTTAACAGCTCATAGTACACTATCCCACCAAATACGGAGCATTACTTTTCAACCGTCAATATTGCGTCTCGGAGTGGATGTTGATGGTTCGCCTGGATCCACCCATGATTTTCTGCGTTTCGGATTATCAAAATAGATCCACTTTTCATCCCCAGTAACAATCCGAGACACAAGACTCTTCTTTTTTTGCCTGGCGATCAACGAAATGCAAATGTTCAACCGGTTCGCAATGGCACTTTCCGATAATTCATGTCGAACCCATTTCCCTTCTTTCTGAATTTTTCCCATTTCATGTAAATGTTTGGTAACTGTTGCACGATCAACACTTAATGCTCTGGCAAGTTCTGAAGTGGATTCTGTTGGATTTTCGTGTAATAATGCTTGCAAATCTACATTTTCAAGCTTTCTTGATTGTCCCGAGCGTTCTTTGTCCTTCACATCAGTATGACCACTCTTAAAGCGTCTAAACCAGTATTCACACGTCTTAATTGATGGGGCAGAATCACCATAAGTTTCCACAAGAATTCTATAACCGTCAGCCGCAGTTTTCTTTTGATTAAAAAACAAAAGCAACGCATGTGGAAAATGCTGTTTCGGAAGTTGCATTTTTACGATGATATAAACACGACTGTTATTGCATCTATTGCTATAATGCTACTAAATGTCATGGATAATGTCAACACTGTAAGAAACAACAGTTATCGGAAACAGCTATTGGAACAAACCGACACTACAGCCATCTGTTTCAAAACCCTCAAAACTAAATCACACTCCTAATACATAATAAAATTTACGATTATGTAACTCACGGCTTCTCTCTTATTGTAGGAATCGATGCTGCTTATATGCGACCACGACGCGAGCCGAGCTGGAACGTGAAAGAACTTCCAATCGCGCTTCAGCGTAACAACATTTTGATTCATCAAGTTCTAATCTCAAGTCCTCGAGCTTTGATGCGTGTTTTTTGACAGACACGCGTGCAGTATGTTTCCGATCTGATTTTCCGGGAGCGTACCGCACGTGAGATGACGTAACGCGCATCGATCTCGTCCTCATCGCGAGAGGAGGACAGAAAACGAGCGGCGCGAGTCGCACGACATTTGCCTCCGACCGATGCCGGTCGCCCGGGTCGGCCAGGAAGAGAAGACGGCGCGCACCGGCGCGTCGAGCTGCCTCTGTGGAGGATGGTAACGACCATCCTCGATTGCATAATGGTGAAAACGGCAGACTATTCTCCTCGCGTGTCACGACCCGGCGCGCCGGAGAGAATGGGTTGCAGGTGCTCGCGCGCGGATTCCCTGATGATCGCTCCTGAACGGCGACGACAAAGACGGCCACGGCGTGAGGTCAATACACGCGACGCAAAAACACGCTGCCGATCGTCCACTAACGATTCGCTCCGTTCCAGCGAATCTACCAGCCCGCCTCGACGAGGCTTCTGTTCCGCCTCTATTCCGGTCTCGGCGAGCGATTGAACTTCAACGGGACCACAAGTCGAGGTCCTCTAATCGTAGGCTGAATCCGGCACGTATCGTGGGATATCGACCTCGAGGGTTGTCAAAGAAATCAATCGCAATCCCCGGCTGTGTGTTACATGGTAATTATATTATTACCGAAGAATCTAAACATTCTCGTTTTCCTCTTGCAAAATTGCCGAGTAGTAGTATAATATTTACTCGTTCTCCGACTAATCAATATTATTACTACTCAGCATAATTAATAAGTTGCTGTAATCACCACCTGGTGTAAATGAGTGCCTTGTATTCACATACGATCGCGGAGAGAGGGGACTGCTTACGGCTCAATTAAATCATCGAGTTAAAGTTCGCGAGGCGTGACAGCGTAATGTCTTGTCAACTCTCGTCTTTCCGCACGTGTAATCAGTTCTCGCGGATCGCTCGGGAAAATGTCACTTTCGATAACCATTCGAACGATGGAAAATTGCGGATACATATGTATATGTATCGTGCGTAGCGAAATATCACGCGGCTCCGGTAACGTCTTCATGATTACGATATCTGATACGGCTGTCAGCCGATACGGGAATACAAAAAGGCGCGAATGAGGTATAAATGAATTGCCGTTAACGGATCCGCACGCTGCGCCACGAGAAGTGATGAAGCTCCGCCGCGGCGACTGCAGGGGAAGAAGGTGAAAGGCGATAACGGCAAAATGAGCAGACAAGTGGGCGTAAAGACGTATCAAGTGGGAGTTAGATACCGATGGCGAAACACAATGAAGCTGGAGTTACATAAGCGTCGTAATGAAGATTAGCTAAATACGACCCTCGAGATTAATGGTCCGGGGCTTTCGTGCTCCAACCTTTGCTTTCCCCCTTTGCGAGATTCGCACACGGGACAGGTCGGTTGCGCGTGCAACGCGAGACACGAGTACGCTTTGCGCGGACACGTCTTTCTCTCTGCGGTAACGACTTCTCGGTGTTTCTTCCTCGGTCTGCGAAAGCCAGTTTTGGAAAAGAGTGGAGAACGTTCCACCACGTAATTTCGACAAGGCGGGTTTTTCAGTACCCGGGACCGGTCACAATCGCCTTTCTCCGGCGCACAGGTGCCTCGGTATATCCCGAGCAAATACCTATCGGGCGAACGACATTCTGCATAATCGCTACTGTAACACGCGGAATTCCGGCGCGCACGTTTGCTCGAACGCCACGCTATGGCACGAACGCGTACAGAAGCGAGAGAAACGCGCCAGCTTGAGTAAATGTGAGCTTGTTATCAATTAACGTAATTGCCGTTCTAGCCGGATAGGTTTTCAGACCGCGCAAGACTCACCCTTACTTCGCGGCACTCGCGAAAATGCTGTCGGCTACGGGTCAGGGCTGAAATTCCTGCCGCGAGACAAATGAAATCGCAACCGGTCGTAAAGCGGACCGACAAGCGCCCGAGCTCAAAGTGTGCTGCAGCATTTACAGCGCGGAATTTGCTCAAAAATATAAACGCAACGTTGCGGAAACTCGATCTTATTCCGGATCTACAAAGGTGGCCTTTAATCTGCGAGTACTCTGACCAGTTTGCAAATAATATTCGATCAATTCGATAGTCGCGTACAGGCATTCCGTACATGTGTTACTATGTGGAGTTGTCTTACATAATTACAGCAACGGTAAAACTACCCGAGTCGAAATTTTGCGCCTACTTTAATGCTTTTAGCAGTCGTACGAACCTACTTTTAGGAAAATAGAACCTAGAACTCTTACATTGAAACTCAAACTCCACAAACAGATGTTAAGATGCTATTTTGACTCTGCAACATTCGGCTATAATCTTGATCGTAACCTGCTTTGACGCTCTAGCGGCAAAAAAGGAAATTTCGGACATATTTTAGTGTTAAAGTAGTAGCTAAATAGACGCCGAATAACGCCTCAAATGAAGAATTCGAAGCGTTATTCAGCGTCTATTTAGCTACTACTTTAACACTAAAATATGTCCGAAATTTTGCGCCTACTTCAATGCTTTTAGCAGTCGTACGAACCTACTTTTAGGAAAATAGAACCTAGAACTCCTATATTGAAACTCAAACTCCTACAAACAGATGTTAAGATGCTATTTTGACCCTGCAACATTCGGCTATAATCTTGATCGTAACCTGCTTTGACGCTCTAGCGGCAAAAAAGGAAATTTCGGACATATTTTAGTGTTAAAGTAGTAGCTAAATAGACGCCGAATAACGCTTCGAATTCTTCATTTGAGGCGTTATTCGGCGTCTATTTAGCTACTACTTTAACACTAAAATATGTCCGAAATTTCCTTTTTTGCCGCTAGAGCGTCAAAGCAGGTTACGATCAAGATTATAGCCGAATGTTGCAGGGTCAAAATAGCATCTTAACATCTGTTTGTAGGAGTTTGAGTTTCAATATAGGAGTTCTAGGTTCTATTTTCCTAAAAGTAGGTTCGTACGACTGCTAAAAGCATTGAAGTAGGCGCAAAATTTCGGACATATTTTAGTGTTAAAGTAGTAGCTAAATAGACGCTGAATAACGCTTCGAATTCTTCATTTGAGGCGTTATTCGGCGTCTATTTAGCTACTACTTTAACACTAAAATATGTCCGAAATTTTGCGCCTACTTCAATGCTTTTAGCAGTCGTACGAACCTACTTTTAGGAAAATAGAACCTAGAACTCTTACATTGAAACTCAAACTCCACAAACAGATGTTAAGATGCTATTTTGACCCTGCAACATTCGACTATAATCTTGATCGTAACCTGCTTTGACGCTCTAGTGGCAAAAAAGGAAATTTCGGACATATTTTAGTGTTAAAGTAGTAGCTAAATAGACGCCGAATAACACCTCAAATGAAGAATTCGAGGTTCAATGTAGAACTAAAATTTCGACTCGGGTATGTACATTTCTCTCGCATCGATAAAAAAAGGACATAATTGCCATCTTTTTGTCTAGAGATTGTTCAGAATTTCTACACGAACGTGTACTTTCTCAACGCGTTTACAATTTTGAATTACACATCGATCGCACCGATTAAATGGCATCGCGAAGAGAAGAAACTTCCGAAAATATGAGAAAATTTCAGGGCATTATAAATGAGGGGGTGAGACACATCTGATCTCGTCCGTGTCGGAGAGATATTTCTTCCCACCCTGAGCACCATGCGTCGTGGGACACACCTGTCGGGAACGAGGTACGCGGCGCGCCTCGCCACGAATCTGCGATCGTGCATCGGCGCCCTCGCCGCTCGTAAAGATAACGATCGTCGTCGCACGAACGTGCCATAATCGCGTACTGTCGTTAACCGCGCCTTTACTCCACCGTGATCACCGGTTTTCGATAGGCGGCAACGCGGCCGACCTTCGATCGGACGATAAATTCCGGTATCGTTCGCGTATTGACGACGACGTGTCAAGCGCCGTGGCGTTTCGATTAGACGACGAATCGCAAGGACCCCCGGCTCCCCCGCCGCGGAAGATTAATGGCTATAACCGAGCGTTACAAGATTCCTCGTCGTCTCCTCTGGGCTGGGCTCTGCCTCCTCTCTCTCTCTCTCTCTCGTACGGAGAACAATGGCTCGGACGTACCGCGAGGCAGAACGGCAAAATATTTGCCGCAAGAGCAAATATGAAGATAAGTCCCGGACCTGTCCTACCGTAAAAACGTTCTTGACATCGTTACGATAGTCTCTCCGCTTGAGTAACGCAGCCATTACGCAAGCTCGCGAGGAAACAAAGAGTCAAAAAGTTATCTTCTCGAGAAAACCAGAGAGAGAAAGAGAGAATTGCGGCACGGTATCCTCCTTTCTTGTCTCGTAGAAAACGACGTAATCGCGACGCGCGTCATTAAATCAAGATTGACAAAGTAATGCCTGAGAGATTTTCCCCCCCGTGAAGCGATACTTCTACTTCACTCGCGAGCCTGCGTTTCGCAGATGCTTATTCGAGGCCGAAGCGGCAAGAAACGAACGACTCGGTATTTTCTCTTCAACACCAGACACCATAAAAGTTTCAAGAAGGTACACGATGAAAACAACGAAAAAGATTAAACGGATTTCTGATTTTTAATTAAACAACCATCGATAACGGGACCAAAACTGGATCGATTTTTGACGACGTCAATCATCACGGATAAACCTCCTCGACTTCGTAGCGCTATCAACGGGTAGAAGTGGACGCAGCAAGCAAATTACGGAGCCGAACGGAAGAGATCCAGAGCCACGAGAGCAAAAGCGGTCGTCACAGAAAGAGAGGTTCGCTTTTTATCGACGTATCGATATTGCGCTGCAGCCAGGAAGAGGAGAACAACGAGATCACGGGCCGAGCAACGATGTTGCGGAACGGCGAGACCGCCGGGCCGCAGCCACGAGGAAGACGAAGGGGCGAATATGAAGAAGAGATGCACGTGAAGAAGAGGCGGCCGAGGATGGAGGGGAAGCAGAAGAAGAAGATAAGGAGCAGGAGGAAGACTCTTGCCGCGGGTAGGCACGAAGATAAGTAGCGCAGTAACGCGTACGGCGTGGCAGTAGGCAGAGGCTAGCCAGCGTGCTCGGGGCAAGAAACTAGCGGCAATAATAATTTACAATACCCTCTCCTCTCCCCGCCGCATCTTTCCCCTCGTTTGGCGCTCTCGTCCCGGTCCTCGCCCCCTCGTCCGCTTCTCTTCGTTCGTTCTGGTAATGCTGCTGCTGCTGATGGCGGTGGCGGTGGTGGGTTGTTGGGAGCAATTCCATATTAGGGTTCGCGCTCCTCGGTTTACCGCGATGGAGGCTATTGAGACGTAGTTACCCTTACTTATCCTGTCGCTGCGAGAGCGAGCTGCAACGGCCGCAGCGGCAAGAAGAAGGAAGGAGCCTGCGTATCCTTTTGCGCGTCCTTCGCGGCCGCTGAAGAATCGGCGGAATGGACCTTCTTTTCCTCCTCCTCCGCGTCCTCCTTGCTTGCGATTTTATTCTCTTGTCCGCGAGGAAGAACGAGCACAGACGGTTTTCCCTTCGTCGACCGCGTGGACACAAAACTTCCCCTCTTGCGGGCGAAACTCGCGGAACGCCAGCAATTTCGCACCCGGGGAATCGGCCGCGCGGAATCCGCTCGGCTCGGCCTCCGTCAGGGGATAGAAACGTATTCGCTCAAAAAGCAAACGGTAATTCGGGAAACTGAAACTCTCACGTTTGCGAGCCAGCGAAACCACAAAAAGGTCGTAAAAGGAAAAAGCAGCGATGCGCAACAGATTTCGCTTGCGAGAGGAATCGGGGACGTCGGGAGAATATTTACGTGTGGCGGTAATTTCTAATTATCTCGATTAATTAGAACGCGCCATATTGGAGAACGCGAGTACCTAAGAGAATCGATGCCTCATGACATGCACGGAAGATGTGTGTACTTCCTCTGCGTTCCTCGGTGATCATTGCCGAAGAATATTCCAGTCCAGCGGATGCTGTCACTTCGCCGCATGCCCCAGCGACGACTTCGTCGCCGTTCGCGCTCCCGCGAGCTCCTTCTCGCTGAAGCGGCTTCGCCATAGAACGCGACTTCGCGACGATCGACTTCAAGACCAGCCTACCCGACCGGAAACTTCCTCTTCCTCCCTCCTCGCGTGACGCGGCCTGGTTTGCTTGCTCTTTAAGCGAAGTCATCGTCGCATTTGCGTTCCCGCAGACGAGTCGAGCCGGCTCGAAAATCGCGTGAACACGCGAGGCTGCGGGCCGCCGTATCGCGCTGAGCTTTGCGAGGAAAGCTGACGGCGCGTATCATGAACGGATAGATAAAGCCGACGCTCGGCAGATTACGGATGCGCGTTGGAAATGCGAACGTCGCTGAACTTCGAGTAAATTCCGTGGCCCGTATCGCAACTGCGGTGAGACAAAGTGACGTTTAACGCAGGAGAATTACGAACGTCCGGTAAGCAAGTTGAGAGGACCATCTTTGAGCTTGGCAATTCGCTGACTGTATCGATAATACTTGCGTTTTTGCCATTCTTCTTGATGCTATATATTATGTTAAATAAATACTGCAGCTTGCACATTTTACTCGTCGCAGAAATTTTGTAACAATAATGTATAACAATAGAAGAATTTGTCGAAGTAGAAAAAACGAAATACAAAGAAAGCGATTTGATTTAATTAGAGGAACTATTATTAGCTGCTTCAATTGCAGCAGACAAAAATTTCCATGGAATAACCACGCGTGGTGGTTATACGAGCGTCGTAAAAGAAAACAAGAATGAATCGAGGTTTTTCGCGACCGCTAGAGGAAAGAGAAAGAGAGAGAGAAAGAGAAAAGGAAAGAAAGAGGAGCTCGCCTCGGGCGATCAATTAAAGGGTTAACACGAACACGCGAGAGAGGCTCGGCCGTCGGGATGAGTGGGCACAAGGGAAGGGCTTCTCTTCTCGCGCGGTGGGTAAACGTACCCGTTTTCAGGCAGCGTCTTCGATTTCCCCGCATGAATAACGTTTAATTAGCGATAAATTAAATAATAAGGGAAAGATTGCGCGAGTACGCGCGAGAACATCGACGTGCGTGAGCCAACAGAAACTCGTGACGGAAATCATCGACAACTTTTGCAAGCGTCCAACCGTAGAATGATCTAAGAATAAGACACACACATGTACAGCAATTAACAATTAAATTTTTCAACGCACAAGCTGCTCTAAAAATATGACATTATTACTATTTGTTCGCAGTTTTCTGCAACATGCTATTCTCAGTTCCCGCCTTTGTTCCGCGGCATGCTGTCAGAGGAAAACTGCGATTATCGAAAAAAAATACAGATTGGAGCAGATACAGCAGGTCACGGGCCGTTTGAAAAGTGTCATGACCGGAGTAGTAATAAAGTCGCGATAAGCATCGATGTAGCGTAATCTTCCGTCGCGGCCGTTGGAGAATGCGCCGCGTAAACGCGCGGTTTAAGGCGACGCGAGCGATCCGGGTGCTCGGTCGTAGCTGAATGGCCAGCCAAACGAGATATTAAATACCGGACGGTAAAATATCGCGACGTGGCGAACGCACCAATTAGCGTACATTGAGCTGGATTGTGAAGGGCGAGGTTGATCGCGTTTCAGACCGGAGGAAAAGGGAAGGCGGGAAGGGAGGACGGCAAAGGTTCGACGGCGGGGAAAACGAGACGAGGGACTTCATCTCGCGTGCTAATAATCGTTAGTGGCCGCCGTTCTTCGGATGCGACCTCGATCGGATAGATCAAACGGGTTACAGGAATATAACAATAAATTAATTATGTATGCTCGCGGCGCTGAATTCGATATCGTTAACCCGTTCGAGCATATGGCGAGCATGGACGGCGACAGAACAGGCTTCCCTCGCGACGTATCGGGGAGCTCATTCGAGAGTATCATAATGGAGAAATATTAATGAGCCTCGGAGCATTCGCGTGGCGCGCGATCATCAACGAAACGCAGCGAACGGCAACGCTCGCGGACGCGCTTGTACCGGATCATCAGATAATTCTAATTCATCATTTCTAGAGGGTTGCCCGAGCATTTAACGTTACAACGAATCATCGATGGGACCGGGCAGGCGGGACGAGAGCTGCGAGCCGCAGCATAAATTCAAACCGAACCCGCAACTTCATTTATTATAACTTAGTTAAATGTTCCCGCTCGCGCCCTGTCCTGCTCTCCTCGTCGTGATCTTCGTTAATCCCATTCCGCATTTTTCACATGTGGTTTCCCTCCCCGCTTCTGGGCTTCTCTCTCTCTTTTCTCATTCTTCTCCAGCACCGTCCCAGGCGTGCATCAGCTCGATCACGTTTTTGCCGGCGTTCGATTAATTTTACGTCGCGGCGCGCGATTATGTCCCCTCGTAACGAACTATCGTCCCATTAGCCGGCCAATTTATCACCATTCCACCTGCAGGATTCCCGCCCGTGAATCCTAACAACGGGCGTGCACGTTGTCCGATA